>NW_006408803.1:137117-140127 GCF_000296735.1 Chrysochloris asiatica
ATAGTCAATAAAGCACAGGTAAACATCTTTCTGATATTCTCTGCTTTCAGCCAAGATCCATTGGATATCAGAAATGATATCCCTCGTTCCACGGCCTCTTCTTATCTGGCTTGAATCTCTGGAAGTTCTCTGTCAATGTATGCTTATAGCCATTTTTGTATTACTTTTAGTAAAACTTTACTTGCATGAGATATCAAAGATATTGTCTGATGATTTTTGCATTCCATTGAGTCACCTCTCTTTGGAATGGGTACAGATATGGATCTCTTCCAATCAGTCGGCCAGATACCTGTCTTCCAATTTCTTGGCATAGATGAGTGTGTGCCTCCTGTGTCACCTCACTTTCTTGAAAGATTTCAATTTTCATTCCATCAATTCCTGTTGCCTTGTTCTTTGCTAACTCCTTATAGACTCCTTCAGTATTGCAATCCAAGGCTTAAATTTCTTTTTCCAAGTTTTAGTTTGAGAAATGCTGAGTATGTTCTTCCCTTTTGGTTTTCTGACTCCAGGTCTTAGCGTATTTCATTATAATACTTGGCATAGCCTTCTCAAGCCGACCTTTGAAATTTCCTGTTCAATTCTTTGACTTCATAATTTCTTCCAGTTGTTTTAGTTTCTTTTTGTTCAAGAGCATGTTTTAGAGACTCTTCTCACATCCATTTTGGTGTTGTCTTTCTTTCTTGTCTATTTAATAACCTTTTGCATCCTTTATGTATGATATTCATGACATCATCTGACAACTCCTCTAATCTTCAGTCTTCAGTGTCTAATGTATCAAATCTGTTCTTGAGATAGTCTCAAAATTTGGGTGGGATATACTCAAGATTGTATGTTGAGTCTTGTGGGCTTGCTGTAATTTTCTTCATCTTTAGTGTGAACTTGCTCATTAGAAATTGATGGTCAGTTCTACCGTTGGCCCCTGGCCTTGTTTTTGGCTGATGATATTGAGCTTCTCCATTGTCTTTTCCCACAGATGTCATCAATTTTATTCCTGTGTATTCCATCCTGTGAAAGTCATATACATAGCTACTATTATGTTGTAAAAGATACTTGCAGTGAATAAGTCATTAGTCTTCCAAATTTCTATGACAACATCTGTGGCATAGTTCCTATCACCAAGGCCATATTTTCCAACTATGGATTCTTCTTTATTTCCTGCTCTTATATTACAATCACCAGTAATTATCAATGTGTGCTGATTGCATGTTTGATCAGTTTCACATTGAATATTTGGTAGAATTCTTACATTTCATCATCACTGGCTTTAGTAGTTTGTGCATAAATTTGAATAATTAACAGCTCTTCTTTGCAGGCATGTGGATATTATCCTATAACAAATAGCACTGAACTCAAGACAGCTGTTTAAATGTTCTTTTTGATGATGAATGTGATGTCATTCCTTCTCAATAAGTTGTTTCCAACACAGAGAAACATATCATTGTCTGATTCAAAATGGCCAATACCTGTTCTTCTCAAGTTCTTCACTAATTATTAGGATATCTATCTTTAACTATCCCATGTCATTTTTTTTATAACTCTATTTCCTAGATTCATACTTCATACATTCCACTTTTTGATTATTAATGGATGTTTGGAGATATTTCTTTTCATTTTGAGTTTTCCCATCAGCAAATGAAAATCCCCAAAGTGTTGCTCTTTCCAAGTCATTAAGGTCTCCTGTACTTTTTGGGGTAGTCCTGGTGTGGCACTGTGGGTTAATGCACTGAAATGCAAAGTCAGTTTGAACTGCAAGCTCTGTGGTTCAAACTCAGCAACTGCTCCTTGGAAACCTTTATACAGGGACATTATGAGTTGGAACCAACTCAAAGGCATTTAACAACAACAACAACAACATACATTGAATAGGCAGCTCTTCATTAGCCTCATTTTGAATATATTCCAAATTGAGGGGCCCATCTTCTGGCATTATCAGAATATCTTTCTGCTATTCATAAAGTATTCAGTAGTTAACCTTTCAGAAGTGGTCTACTTCTTCTTCCTAGTTTGTCTTAGTCTGGAAGTTCTGCTGAAACCTGTCATCACGGGTGACCCTGATGGTATTTAAAATAGCTTTCTGTGTCACAGCAACATACAACCCACCACAATACAACAAACTGAGAATCAAGTTGTGGAAAAACTCTTGAGAATAAAACAGAACAGATGTGGAAACCGAATCTCACACAAGGAGAACAGAGACACCATGGGATGATAAGTAGAAAAGGAATGTCAAGGATTGATAGCAACCATCAGAAATTGTGGTACAGGCATGGAGCAATTTTTCTCTCAAAAATTTCAGAAAATCAACATGACCAATATCTTGGTTTACACTTCTAGGCTCTGTTATTGTTAGGTGCCCATTGAGTCAATTCTGACTCATAGCAACAGAACAATACACTGCTTGGTCCTGTACTATCCTCACTGTAGTTGTTAAGCTTGAACCTATTGCTGCTTCCACTGTGTCAATCTATTTTGATGAGAACCTACCTCTTTTTCATTTACCCTCCATTTTACCAAGCATAAGGAGCTCTGGTAGCGTAGTGAATTTAATTGACCCAGAAGTCACTGTTTTGGTTAGACCCTGTTTGAAGGTACCCTAAGATAAGCATATTGTGGAGATAATGTATCTACAACCATCCACTGATCACAAAGACATGTTTAGACTGATTTTGTCTGAAATAAATCCCTGCAAGTATGCACTGGGAAACTAGAAGCAATATTTTTTAGCTGACTTATTTTGGGTTGATGAGTCACAATGTCTGAAAGTAACTTTCAAATACTTCAGGAAAAAGTTAAGTGTGCTGGATAAGGAGATACAGCAACAATATAGTAACAATTTGAAAATTAAGATGAACACATATATAGGCATTAATTTTATTGGTTTTGCTACTTCATAAGTAGGTTTGTATTTATAATACCACTATTGTTCAAATTTACAAATTACCAGTAAAGTCAGTAATGATGAAATTGAAGAATTCTACCAACTTCTCCAGCCTGAAATTGATCAAACATG
>NW_006408803.1:141682-150319 GCF_000296735.1 Chrysochloris asiatica
ATAAACAGAGAAAAGATTGAAGTTGACAAAGATTTCATTTTGCTTGGGTCAACTATCAACACTAATGGGAGCAGTAGTCAAGAAATGATGTATTTATTGTATTAGGCAAATATACTACACAAAAAAGTATTCAAGAGCAAAGTTTTCAAGAGGAAAGATGTCAGTTTGAAGACTAAGGTACGCCTGACCCCAGCCAAGGCATTTTCAGTAGCATGTGAAAATTGGACAGGGAATAAGGAAGACTACAGAAGAATTGATTTATTTGAGTTATCGTTAGAGGAGAATATTGGGTGTACCGTGGCCTGCCAGAAGAACAAACCAATCTGTCTTGTAAAAAGTACAGCCAGAGTGCTCCTTGGGAGCCGGGATGGCCAGACTTCGTCTCTCATACTTTGGACATATTATCAGTAAGGACCAGTCCCTGGAGAAGTATATCATGTTTGGTAAAGTGGAGAGTCGGAGAAAAAGAGGAAGAACCACATGAGATGGATTGGCAGAGCGGCAACAGAAATAGATCCAAACTTAGCAATGATTGTGAGGTTGGCAAAGGATGGATCAATGTTTCGTTCTGTTGTGCATAGGGTTGCTATGAGTTGGTATCAAGTCGATGGTACCTAACAGCAACAACATCTAGTACATATATTACCTACCTGTCAGTTTGTCATACTGCTGTGGCTTGCATATTGCTATGATGCTGGAAGTTATATCACTGGTATTTCAAATATCAACAGGGTAATGCATGATGGATAGGTTTCAGTAGACCGTGTGGCTGTTGCTTAGTGCTGTTGAGTCAGTTCCAACACATATCAACCCTGTATAGGGTTTCTGAGGAGTGGTGGGTGAGCTTGAACTGCTGACCTTGTGGTTCAAACTAACTTTGCAGTCCAGTGCATTTTAACTCACAGTACCACACCAGTACTCCACCCTCTAGGTTAGATGGCACCCAAAATACACGATGGCCACAACAGACTCAAGCTTATCAACAATTGTGAAAATGACATGCAACTGGAAAAACTTTTTTGTTGTACATACAGTCAACGTGATTTGAAACTGACTGGATGGCAACTAACAATAACAACATATAAAAAATATATATAACATGGAGAGAGAGCAGTTGGGGACTCTAGACTCATGGAAAGAGAGGGACTCAGTGCTGGCGGTCAGGAGGCAGGCTTGCAGAATGTGCCTTTTGGTTGTTTAAATTATTATAGATTCCTGAATGTTTTTGTGTACACCCTACACCCACCCAACCACATATTCCACAAAAAAAAACAGAGAGAATGGAAGCAAACACTGTTGAATGATGATGCATGGAGGAGATTGTAATAATTGAATGCAACAATGATGTTCTCCCATGTAAACTATCACTCAGTTCACAATAATTAAAAAAAGGAAGATATAAAAGTTACGCACTTTAATCTCCATTTTCTATATGCATAAAAGGGGCTCAAAATGTTTAAAGATCTTCCTACAAATCACACAGCTACTTTTACAAATGGGTTGAAGTTATATTTATACTAACATTTTAACATTTTTGGTGTGCTTAATTTTAAGTGATTCTCCATGAGACCATGAACTTTTCTATCTTATTATCCAATACAAACCAGTTGCATTAAGAGTCATTTCTGACTTATGAAGACCCCATATGTTACAGAGTAACACACTAAGGAAAGGATGAAGTGAATGAAGACACCTGCAGTGACTGAGGCAGAGAGTCATGCAAACCAGCATGCTTCATTGATTAAGTATATCTATGAAGCAAACTAAACTCAAAGCTGACAGATATTAAAATATCTATAAGAGAACTCACACCGGTGGTGCAATTTTCAGCCAAACAATAGATAGGTCTATAAGAGGAACAATAACATTCATGGAGTGTGCACACATTAGAACACTCAACCATTTGAGATTAAAAAGGGCAACAATTTCCCAGGGACAAATTTCAGAAGAGTTAGGAAAGAAGGAGGAGTAGAAATAGGAAACACAGGAGGAAGTTGGTGCAAGAGCTGAAGAGAAAATTTCAAAGGTCAACTTGAGAAGACAAAGTCAAATATTATAACAACATGTGCAAAGACCTGGAGTTAGAAAACCAAAAGGGAAGAACACACTCAGCATTTCTCAAGCTAAAAGAACTGTAGAAAAAATTCAAACATTGATTTGTGATATTGAAGGATTCTATGGGCAAAATCAAGGACCTTTGGTTGTGTAGTGGTTACGAATTGGGCTGAGCACTTCAAGTTCAGAAGTTCAAAACTACCAGCTGTTCTGTGGGAGAAAGATGAGGCTTTCTGCTCCCGTAAGGATTTACAGCCTCGGAAACCCTGTACAGGGTTGTTATGAGTCGGAACTGACTCCATGGCACATAAACACCACCATGGACAAAATACTGAATGATGAAATAAGTATCAAGAGAAGATGGGGGGAATACACAGAGTCACTGTATCAAAAAGAAATAATCAATGTTCAACCATTTCAAGAGGTAGCATATGATCAAGAGTCAATGATCCTTAAGGAAGAAGTCCAAGGTGCATTGAAGTCATTGGCAAAGAACAAGGCACTAGATGGAATACAAATTGAAATCTTTCAACAACTGATGTGGAATTGGAGGCCCTCACTCACCTATACCAAGAATTAGGAAGACAACTACCTATTCAAAAGAGAAATGACCTAACAAGTTGCGGAAATCATTGGACAATATCATTGATATTCCATGCAAGTAAAGTTTTACTAAAGGTAATACAGAAATGGCTGCAACCATACATTGACAGAGAACTTCCAGAAGTTCAAACTGGATTCAGAAGAGGATGTGGTACAAGGGATATCATTGCTGATGTCAGATGGATCTTGGCTGAATGCAGAGAATACCAGAAAGATGTTTATTTGTGTTTTATTGATTACACAAGGCTTTCTATCGTGTGGATCATGACAAGCTATGGACAACATTACGAAGTATGAATATTCCAACACACTTAATGAGAAACCTGTACATAAACCAAGGGGCAGTTGTTCGAATAGAACATGGGAACAATGAATGGTTTAAAATTAAGAAAAGTATGTGTCAGGGTTGTATTCTTTCACCATACTTACTCAACCTGTATGCTGAACAAATAATTACAGAATCAGGATTATATGAAGAAAAATGTGGAATCAGGATTGGAGGAAGACTGATTAATGACCTGCGATATGCAGATGATACAACCTTGCTTGCTGAAAGTGAAGACGACTTAAAATACTTACTGATGAAGATCAAAGACCACAGCCTTTGGTATGGGTTGTATCTCAATGTAAAGAAAATAAAAATCTTCACCACTGGACCAATAAATGGGATTCATATAAATGGAGAAAAGATTGAAGTTGTCAAGGACTTCATTCTGCTTGGGTCAACCATCAACACTCATGGAAGCAGCAGTCAAGAAATCAAATAACATATTGCATTGGGCAAATCTGCTGCACAAAACCTTTTAAAGTGTTGAAGAGCAAAAATGTCAGTTTGAGGACTAAGGTGCTCCTGACACGAGTTATGGTATTTTCAATAACCTCATATGCATGCAAAAGTCAGATAGTGAATAAGGAAGACTAGAAGAATTGAAGCATTTGAGTTATGGTGTTGGAGGAGAATATTAAAAGTACCACGAACTGACCCTCTCATCCCCCCAAATTGATCTGTGTTAGAAGAAGTAAAGCCAGAGTGCTCCATGGAAGCCAGAATGGCCAGACTTCGTCTTTCATATTTTGGACATATTGTCAGAAGGGACCAGTCATTGGAGACCAGTCAGGTGTGGTAAAGTGGAGGGTTGGAGAAAAAGAGGAAGACCCTCAACGAGATGGACTGGTATAGTGCCAGCATCACTGGGCTCAAATGTAGGAACAATTGTGAGGTTGGCCCAGGATTGGGCAGTGTTTCATTCTGTTGTGCATAGGGTTGCTATACGTTGGTACTGACTCGATGGCACCTAACAACAACAACAACAATCATCGAGGTGAAACAAAGTATGAATTGTAGAATGTAAAACTGATAGTGTGCTCTATAAACCTTCACCTAATTCACAGTAAAAAGTGTTTTTTAAATCCATAATAGATATAACTGGGGCATTTCTAAGAAACAATGTTTCATACATAGGTGAACAATAGGGCTTATATACTGGGAAGCAAGGAAAAAGAGGGAGGAGGGGATCCTGAATTAATTGGTAATTTATCAATTCTCACATAGCAAGAGGAAGTTTAAAGAAGTAAAACTTTCATTGCTTCACTTTAGTGCCTTGCCAGTTTTTAATCCCTTCCTGACCCACTTTTATTCAGCACTGAAAAGGGTACATTGTTTGATTTGGGTATTAGCTTTTAAGAAGATTAGTTTCCAGGAAAAGTAAAGCATTTTGCATAGAAGAGGAACTCTCAAACAAGGCATCAGAGTGTACTCTGTTCCTAAACCACCTGTTATAAAGCAATGAAAAATAAAACAGAATCTAATAGTCTACTCCTCCAAATTACAGACAAAATAAAAAATCATTTTGAATGAAAAAAATTTCTTAATGAAAGCTATTTGAAAATCTTTTAAAATATGCTTCAGTGTCTATAACAAAAGGGATGCAGAATGATTTTGATTCATAAGCAAGAAATGGAAATTAATAGATATTTTTCCTTAATCATGGATGTCAACTTGCATTAGATTTTTAATTATGGATTATAATACAATTAAAAAGAAAACACAGTGGGGAAATATATAAAACTTCCTAAATCTTCATATAATTTAATTTTTCTTAGACTTTTGACTTGAACATTTACCCTTCAGAAATATTCATACATATATTCCATGTGAGAGCAGATTAGTTTTTCTCAACTCTATCAGTTCTAACACTACTTCTATAACAAATATTTGTAACAGTCTCCTTAAAACCCCAAATCATTTGACTATTCTGAAATAAAATCCAAAGATAATTACAGCTTACCTAATTGTAGTCTAAAAAAAGATCACTTAACTGTAATATGGGAATGCATTGGCTCCATATGATAAGCACTGGACTATAAGCCACAAGGTTGGCGGTTTGAGCCCACCAGCCTCTCCCTGGGAGAAAGATGAGGCTTGCTCCTCCCACAAAGATTTAAAGACTCAAAAATACTATACAGGGTTGTTATGAGTCAGAACCAACTCCATAATACTTAACAACAACAACAATAACAAATGTGATATAAAGGAAAAATGTCTTAGAATATTGTAATAATAACTCAGTCATGCTAGAGGACAAAAGTACCCACACATATTTCTAAAACCCTCTCAGAAATACTAAATATCAAAACATGTCAATTCACTGAATTGGCTGACCTTCTTTCTGGTATTTAATACAGTGTTTTATTACTGGAATTTTGCTCTTCACTAATCCAAAGCATCATTAATTTTAAGAGACATATAATTTAGAGAGTCCTGGTGTGGGTTAATGTGCTGGGAAGTAAAGTTGGTTTGAATCACAAGGTCGGCAGCTCAAGCTCACCAGTCGCTCCTTGGAAACCCTACACAGGGTCGCTCTGAGTTGAAACCAACTTGACAACACTTAACATCAACACTAACATTGAAATTTAAGAGTTTTGATTTTTATTTTGATCAATTTCCTCTTACAAAACCCATCTATGTATACTAGTATGTTGTTGTCAAGTGCGTCAAATTGATTCTGACTCACAATGACTCTGTATAAAGTTTCCAAGGCTGTAAATCTTCACAGAATCAGAAAGCCTCATCTTTTTTTCCATGGAGCTGCTGGTGGATTTGAACCACTGAACTTGTGGTTAGCAGTACTGTTTATTCTAGTATATAACATTCCAATACAAAAGTCTCTTTAGATAAATGAGTAAATACTGTTTGTTTTTAAGTTTTTGTTGTGAATTGAGTGATAGTTTACATGGGAGAACATAGGTTTTACACTCATCGTTTCATTGCAATGATTACAATCTTCTCTGTGCATCATCATTCAAAAGCATTCACTTCTACTCCCTCTGTTTTTTTTGTTTTGTTTTGTTTTGTTTTTTTGGGGGGGGATGTACACTAACACATTCAGAAATATATAATAATTTAAACAACCAAAGGGCACATTCTGCAAGACTGTCTCCTGACCACCAGCACACAGCCTTTCTCTTTCCATGAGTCTAGCGTCCTCAGCTGCTCTATTTCTTCATGCTCTCATCTCTGTCTCCATCTCTGGTGTCGCTGCTTCTCTGGATAGGATCCCACCTTCTGCTCATGTTCCTCTCCCTTGATGGTCCTAGGAGCCTATGTTCCTGGTGTGTAAGATTAACTACTCCCCTCTTTTTGTTACAAAACTTCTACGTTTTTTACAGTCATGACAGTCACAATTAATCATAATAACAATTACTCGCTATTGAATCATAAGACTTTTTATTTTTGAAATTTAGAAATACATTTTATTTAAGATCTGAAATACAATTCCTAAAATATCAACTTTTAGGAAAACCACGGCTACACAATGCATTGCCTAGATCATGTTAGAATATGTATTAGACTCAGATACAAAAATCACGAAACAAACCACCATCCTTCAACAACTTGAGCAGAGATAGAATGCGTAAGGAACAATATAGATGACTTACAGAGGATGGGCTGTTTTACTTCAACCGTTGTAAAAAAAAAAAAAAAAAAGAGAGAGAGAGAGAGAGAGCACAAATGCAAGTGTTTTCAGCTATATACATGAAGTTGAACCTTTGGCACTAGGAATCAGGGCATTTTGGCATGTAGCATTAACACATACTAGAAAATTGTGTAGTAGTGTCAAAGGGATAGGACCACCAGCACTCAAGCAATGTTGTCAACTAGGCAAGAACTGTTCTACTGAATGTTTCTTCTTTGTCTAATTACTGTGTACACTGGTTGTTGTTGTTGTTGTTAAGTGCTGTCGAGTCGGTTCTGACCCATAGCGACCCTGTATAGGGTTTCCAAGGCTGTAAATCTTTACAGGAGCAGAAAGCCTCATCTTTCTCCTGCGGAGCGGCAGGTAGTTTCAAACTGCTGACCTTGTGGTTCGCAGCCCGATTCATAACCACTACGCTTCCAGAGCTCTGGTAGCAACTTTGAAATAAGAAAGGGAGCTTACACTCCTTTTATTTTCTGTTTGAAGCAACATTGTGATAACATTAACAATTTTAGAGAACATCAATTATATAAGAAAAAGACTAAGAACAAAAAGAAAAGTGTTTACAGATACCCAGACGTTAACAATCAGTGGTCAATAGACCCTCACAGCGCTTTGTGATGATACTAGCTGAAGCCACTTTGTAATCTCTGGCAGTACACAGGGCTGTAGAATTCTTTGCCAGATAGTTCAGAAAATCATGCCAATAGCCTAACAATAAAGCAAGACTCTTCTCATCAAGGGGTGTATGACAACATTGCTCCTACTCTCATAAATAACCTCAGTAGGAGTGGCGCTCCATAAACCTGGGACATCAGCGCATCAGGGTAGGCCAGGAGGATTTCAGCATACTTTTTGTTGTTGTTATATGCTCATAGAGCAACTCACAGAGACCCTGTACAGGGTTTCCAAGACTGTTAATCTTTATGGGAGCAGAAAGCCTCATTTTTCTCCTGCGGAACAGCTGCTAGTTTCAAACTGCTGACCTTGAGATTAGCAGCCCAATTTGTAACCACTATGCTACCAGAGCTCCTTTTCATCATACTGGGGCTGAGTGCCCAACATCACATTGAAGTGTTCTTTTATCCCTGCCACAACTTCGTTAACAGTATATTCCTTATTGACCACATTTCCTTGTGATCTCTTACAATTTGCACACTCTTCCTGAATGGCATCCACATTTTTCTAGCTGGGAGCTGAAACAGCTGCTTCTGCCTGGTAACCAAGTCCCAGTCCTCCACAAGCCAGGGTTTTAATTCTTCAGGAATCTTTGCTTTAACCTCCACGCTATTCTTAAATGCCTCCTCACTTTCAACTGCAGGATCAGCCTGGGCCCTTTTCTTCCCAGGTGACTGAGGTGCTTCCACCAGCTCCGTTTCCATGACTCTTTTGTTTGTTCTGCCTTGTCTTTCTCACATATCCTGAAAGGGGGGAGGGGGTCTTCAGAAGAGCGACCCACCCCCCTTCAATCTGCCTGGAAGAGCTGGCTCCAGATTTTTCTGCTAAGAATCAGCTGTCTTCTTTCCAAAGGAGGCCTCTCTCATCTTACTTCACTGCACGTTGCTTCCAGTTGGCTATTTGAAGTTGTCTTCTTCTGTAGATTGTTGCCATGGGTTTGAGAACCCTGATTTCTGGAACTCATTCAATCCTGTTTTTATTCTAACCAATAATCTTCTTCCTTCTTCCCCTTCCAAGAATGCCTAGGGCTTTCTCAGATGGAATCTTAAAAGGTTTTCAGGGATATCCTGGAAGGATGAAGTGGGTATCCAAGATTCTGAAATGAGGAACGGTTCTGTAATCAGGATCAGATCTTCTGATCCTTACTCTACAAACTTAGCTTTTCTGACGGTGACCTGAAATAAAAATCTAGCTATTCCGATGTGTGATCACTGCTGTTCCTCCAAACACCATAGTCGAATCATAAGACTCTTATCCCATTTCTTTTCATCAGACCCGTCTAGACAAGATGAATACTAGTCAGTGGAGATTCAACCTTCCCCTG
>NW_006408803.1:151094-153046 GCF_000296735.1 Chrysochloris asiatica
AGGTTGGTCTGCTTGTCCTTTCAAGTGGGAATGTCCCACCTCAGAATATATTGTTTTTATGAGCTTCCTGATATAACTATTTGGTTATTTTTAGGTTTCATATGTAATTGTAACAAAAAAGAATAATTTGTCTGAGATCTTTGGGAAATTTCTCAAAATGAAAAATTTCTAGGTCACTGAGACAAATCCCTCTTAAGAACCAATGTATTTTTTCATCATTAAGTATTTCATAAATAAAAAGCAATGATAAAAAAAAAGCACTATCATCAAGCATATTTTGACTCATAGTGACTCTGTAAAGGGTTTCTGAGACTTTTAATCTGCAAGTCTTTACAGGAGTAGACAGCCTCATCTTTCTGCCAAGAAATGGTGGGTGACTTTGATCCATTGACCTTGCTGTTAGCAGCCCAATGCCTAGCTCACATTTAATGATGATTAAATGAACATTGGGGTACTCAGTACCCAGGTCAATAAATAGATCATTAGTATACTTTGGGTCCCACGTGTTTTTTCCTACCAATCTGTATCTCCCTCATCTCTCCTTGCCGTGGGATAGGCACTATCTTATCCTGAATTTTGTGTTTATCATTCTATTGGCTTTCTTCTTAGTTTTACCACACAGTTATGTACTCCTAATAATACTGTTATTTTGTTGTTAAGTGTCGTCAAGTCAGTTCCAACCCATAGTGATCCTGTATAGGGTTTCCTAGGAGCAACTGGAGAGCTTGAACCGCTGACCTTGCAAATGACTGAAAACACTTTTTACATTTTTGAATTAGCATTATTATCATTCATTTAAATGCTATGAAAACCAAATACACTACCATGGAGTTCATTCTGACTCATAACAACCCTAAGGACAGAGTATAACTGCTTCATATCTTTCCAGGAGCAGACACTCTCATCTTTCTCCCATGCGATGACTGGTAGATTTCCACCACCGACCTCTTGTCATTGTTATTGTTGTTAAGTGCCATCAAATCTGCTCTGACTCATAGTAACCTCACACTTATAGGGAAGGATATTTCAATTTCTATCAAAATTAGTAAAATTAGTCAGCTTTTTGCAGTTTTTCTATCTCCTCCCTTGCTATCCAGCTACTGACAAGAAGCTTAATGTTTTTATTAATGTCAATTCTAGCAATCTCCATTCTCATTTTCTTCCTTGTAGTTCTAGAAGCCATCCAATCTAGAATAGTGTTTACAAGAAAAAGGAGAATAGGAGTTAAAGACCAAATGGAGTTTTCCTGGGGCATGCTGGGGTGGGAGAGAGGTAGACATGGGACTGTATAACACCATATGCAACAAAATGGTATTATGGAGTGGCGTGGTGCTGTAGGATAAGCAAAGGACTACTAACTAGGTTGGCAGTTCAAACTCAGCAGCTGCTCCTTGAAAACTCTACACAAGGTTGCTGTGAGTCAGAACTGATTTGATAGCACTTAGTAACAACAACAAGGAGCTCTGATAGCGTAGTGGTTATGAATTGCGCTGCTAATCTCACGGCCAGTGTTCGAAATTACCAGCTGTTCCATGGGAGAAACATGAGGCCTTCTACTCCTGTAAAGGTTTACAGCCTCAGGAACCAACACCACGGCACATAACAACAACATGAAAGGATCAAAGGTTTCCAAGTCTATTTTTTGAATGCCTGCTTTCTTATCTATAAAATGTAAATGACAATGCATTTGATAAAACTATTTTGAGAAATAAATAGCACCACAGCTGTGACTACAACTTGATCATTGGCCTTCAGTAAATATAGGTTACTTCTACATTATATTTCCACTCACTTCACTTTGCTGTTGTTAACTGTCAGCGAGTCACCCCTGGCTCCTGGTGACTCCATGTGTGAGGGTTAATGTTACGTGTGAACTTGATTAGGCAATGATTTTCAGTAAGGAGCCCTGGTAGCATAGGGGTTACGAGTTAGGCAGCTAACCACAAGGTCAG
>NW_006408803.1:153216-155024 GCF_000296735.1 Chrysochloris asiatica
TCCTTGAGGGTTTGGCCTGCTTCCAGTATGTAAATGGATGCTCCAACAACAATCTCTCTCTCTCTGTCTCCTGTACTCTTCTTGTCATCTGATCTCCAGTTATTGGAATGAAAAACTGTAGTAGTCTTTAGACTGTCACCTGACCTGCAGAGTTTGGATTCACAAGCCTTTGCATGGATTGATTATATATTAAAGAACTCACCTGCTATGGCAAAATTAACAACAACAACAGCAAAAACAACAAAAAGATTAACTGGCATGAGGAAAACACTGAATTTAAATATAACACTATAAGTATCAAGGCAGGAGAACAGGTAATCTCTCTCTATATATAGAGAAAAAAAACAGGTGGCCTCAGATTTCTTTTTAGCATTGCATGTCATAATGGCACAACATTTAAAGAGTTTTGACAAATAATAAATGTAGCTTACGAATCCTTTACACCTCTCTATTCACCTTCTCTAACAAGGAACTTTGGTAGTGTTTATGAATCGGGCTGCTAACCTCAAGGTCAGCAGTTCGAAACTACCAGCTGTTCCACGGGAGAAAGAGGAGGCTTTCTGCTCTCTTAAAGATTTACAGCCTTGGAAACCCTGTATAGGGTTGCTATGAGTTGGAACTGACTCCACGGGACATAACCACCAACCACCACCAGCATGTAACTGTTCCGGGAGTATACTCATCCTCTGGGAAAACTAGTAAATAAACTGAACAACTGATATCATGACAAGTCTGGCTCTTATCTATGTAAATTTTAACTATTAACATTTCATCCTCATCTCCATTTTATACCCAAGTATAGATTATACTCCTCATTATCCACATGACACAGAAGCACACATATTTCATTATTCCTATTTTACAGCTAAAGAAATAGCACAAAGAAGTTAATTCACTCACCCAAAGTCATATCAGTATAAGAAGAAAAGTGAAGGACCAAACACCAGGTCCGTAAGACTTAACAATGTGTCTTCCAAAGCACCCACGGAAATGTCTCTTGGAAGAGAAATTTTTAAAAAGAGAAGATATAAAAAAATCAGAAATTATTATAAAACAATCAGAGGTGGATTGTATGTAATCTTAGTGTGGACAGTCTTTCAAAATCTCTTGTTCCAAGTAAAAGCTTACTCCAGGAACAACTGCCTCCCCTGCTATGAGACCAGAACTGGATGGTGCCGAGCTGCCAATATGTAACATCTTGATCAAAGAGTCTACAGAAGAATCCTGATAAAAAGGGGGAAAATACATAACAAAAATTCAAATTATCTTAGAATCCAGTCCTTCTGGAGCCATGAAGGCTGGACAAACACCCCAAACTATTGCCCTTAGATAATCTTTAAACCTTAAACAAAAATAATTCCCGAAGACTTCTTAAACCCAAAGAATAGTTTAGCTTAACTAGTAAAGACTATACCTTGAATATTATGCTGCTTTAAGATCTGTCTATGTGGTACAATGATAAATTGACATAACATCATGATAAATGGAAAAGAGTTTGAAGTTGTAAAAGACTTCATTTTGCTTGGATCCAAAATCAACACTCATGGAAGCAATAGTCAGGAAAGCAAATGATGTATCGCATTAGTTAAATCTACTGCATAAGACCTCCTTAAAGTGTTCAAGGGCAAAGATACTAGTTCCAGGACTAAGGTGGGTCTGATCCAAGCCATAGTATTTTTAATAGCCTCATATGCATGTGTAAGTTGGACAATGAATGTAGAAGAATTGATGCATTTGAGTTATGATGTTGGAGAAGAATATTAAAAGAACCATAGGCTGCTAGAAGAATAAACTAATCTATGCTGGAA
>NW_006408803.1:155329-156454 GCF_000296735.1 Chrysochloris asiatica
GCTACCAGAGCTCCTTTGGGAATGCTATACAGGGTCATTATAAGTCAGAACTGACTCCATGACACTTAACAACAATAGCAATATAGACACAGAAGAGGTACAGTGGTACAGTGGTTAAAACACTCAACTACTAACTGGGCAGTTGTTGGTTCAAACCCACTAGCCCACTCCATGGGGGAAAAAGTAGCAATCTGCTCCTGTAAATATTTACAGACTTGGAAACTCCATGTGACAGTTCTACTCTGTCCTAGAAGGGTGGTGTGAGTTGGAGCTACTCAACAACACTGGGACTTTTTGTTGCTTTTTTATAGACACAGACACAAGAGAGCACATACCAAGGAAGATGGATAGCTGCTACTGGAAGATCATCGATGAACTGAGAAATAGAAGTTGAAAGAGTAGAATCTTTCCCCAAGCCAACAGAGAGAGTCTTCTACTAAATTTGGACTTGTACCCTTCTATAGTAGAAGAAATTAAATTTCTGTTATTTAAAATCCACCATTAATGGTATTTGTGTTATAACAGTGCTAGGCAAAACACATACAAAAATACACTCATTCACTCTCTTACCACTTTCTCCCTTTTCCAAACCCAAATTTGAGTCTGTCTTTTTTAAGAGCAGGATTTTACTTGCCTGGAAACAAACACTCAGCACTGGGCTACAGGGACTTCTTGGAAATCCATTGTACACTGGGAAAACCCAACAATAACTCAACTGTGTAGGGAAACGACAACAAGCTACATAAATATAGTCCTTAAACCAAAACTAAACATATATTCCACCTAATATACCCCTAGAAAAATCCCAAATATAGTCATGTACAAATCTGCACAAGACCTCTTTAAAATTCTGAAGAACAAGGATGTCAGTATTGAGGACTATGGTGCACCTGATGCAAGCCATGGTATTTTCAATAGCTTCATATGCATACAAGAGTTGGACAGTGAATAAGGAAGACCATAGAAGAATTGGTGCATTTGAGTTATGGTGCTGGAGGAGAATATTGAAAGTACCACAAACTGCCAAAAGAGCAAACAGATATATGTTGAAAGAAGTATAGCCAGAGTGCTCTTTAGAAACCAGGATGGGCTGATGTTGTCTCTCATATTTTGGACATATTATCA
>NW_006408803.1:157550-159909 GCF_000296735.1 Chrysochloris asiatica
GGTTTCGACTCATAGCAAACCTTCATATGGTTTACAAGGCTATAAATGTTTACGGGAGCAGAAAGCCTCATCTTTCTCCTGCAGAACACCTGGTAGTTTCGAACTGATAACCTGAAGGTTCGCAGCCCGATTTGTAACCACTATGCTAGACAGGGGAAACACAAAAATACGGGTGAATGATAATATTCCAGATAAAAAGCTAGCAAAATGAAACAGAAGTTATTGTTATTAGGTGCCGCTGAATCAGTTCATACTCATAGAAACCCTATTCATGACAAAATGAAATAGTGTAGGGTCCTGCACCATCCTCACAATCATTGTAAAGTTTGAGCCCATTGCTGCTGCTACTGTGCCAATCCATTTCATTGAGGGACTTCCTCTTTTTCACTGACCCTATACTTTACCTAGCATGATATCCTTCTCCAGAGACTGGTCCTTCCTAACATGCCCAAAGTATGAGAGATGAAGTCTCGCCATACTGGTCTAAGGAGCATTCTTTCAACATAGATTTGTTTGTTCTTCTGGTAGTCCCTGATACTTTTAATATACCATAACTCAAATGCATCAATTCTTTTATGGTCTTCCTTATTCACTGTCCAACTTTCACGTGCATATGAAGTTACTGAAATACCATGATTTGGGTCAAGTGCACTTTAGTCCTCAAACTGAATCTTTGCTCTTGAACACTTTAAAAAAAGTCTTGTGCAACAGATTTGCCTAATGAAATACGTTAATTTCTTGACTACGCTTCCATGAGTGTTGACAGTGGATCCAAATAAAATGAAACCTTTGACAACCTCAATCTTTTTTCATTTATCATGATGAGTACTGGTCCATTGGTGAGGATTTTTGTTTTCTTTCCATTAAGGTGAAACTCATACTGAAGGCTATGGTCTTCGATCCGCATCAGTATTTTAAGTCCTCTTTGCTTTCAGTAAGCAAGGCTGTGTCATCTGCATATTGTAAGTTGTTAATGATGACGCATTCTTTTTTATATAATTCCACTTTTCAGACTATCTGTTCAGCATACAGACTGAATAAGTATGGCCAAAGAAAACCACCTTAGTGCACATCTTTCCTGATTTTAAACCATTCAGTGTCCCCTTTGTTTTTTATATGAATATACTTTCATGTGAGAATATGTTTAATAACAGTTGGGCAATTAAAATACAAACACACACATGCTAAAGATATTCAATGTTATATTTCAAGAATATGAATAATAAACATTATTACAGAGAGTGATAAGGATTAAAATACTTGCTGTGATGTTAATTTTCTGTCAGTTTCCTAAATCCCTGGAGTATAAACCAAATATATCTTTTTTCTGGACATAGAGGGGAACACATCTCATCTCTTTTTAGACTACATTAACCTACAAACAGTTTCAGAGGGACATAACATATGTTCTTTAAATCTTAAGCTAATCCTACTAAATTACAAATATTGGCAGTATGTGTTTCCAGGATTTAAACTTTACAACATTATAATTTCATGGGCATGCCTTGCCTAGAGAACCCTTAATCCAACTTCAAAAAGAGCAGAACATAGCTCTGTCAGGGTGGGCTTCATGCTATGCTTACATGATTTATACAGATAAAAATATTCTGAGACTCATTAATTCCTTTTATTGGTAGTGGAAAAAAGACTTAGATTTTGGCTAGGGTGGATGTGGGTAGGAGGTGGAAGAAGCAAGATTATATTGTGGGCTGAGATTTGAGACAGAAGCTACACCCAGTAAAATGAATCTCCTTAATAAGGTATGCAAAAACACAGGTATGATACTGGTGGTGGTGGTGGTGGTGGTGTGCTGGGGAGTCAGTTCCAACATATAGCAACCCTGTATACGGCTTCCGAGGCTGTAAATCTTTAAGGGAGCAGAAAGCCGCATCTTTCTTCCACAGATTAGCTGGTAGTTTTGAACTGCTGAATTTAAGGTTAGCAGCTCAACTCGTAACCATTACATTACCGGAATTCCTTGGTATGGTATTAGAAAGAGTAAAACTAACATGAAATAAAAATTAAATCAAGGCAAATTTTATTTGTAATTTAATTCAATTAAGAGCAACATAGGACAATTGTAAAGGTAGAAGTTTTGTAACACAAACAGGGGAGTGGTTAATCTTACAGTCCAGAAACAGAGGACCCTAGGACCATCAAGGGAGAAGCACACAAGCAGAGGAGTCCTGGTGTGGCGCTGTGGGTTAATGCGCTAGACTGCAAAGCCGTTTGAACTATAAGGTCGGCGGTTCAAGCTCAGCAGCTGCTCCTTGGAAACCCTACACAGGGTCGCTATGGGTCAGAATCGACTCGACGGCACTTAACAACAACATCCAGAGAAGCAGGGACACCAGAGACG
>NW_006408803.1:161614-200766 GCF_000296735.1 Chrysochloris asiatica
GTCTGCCCTGTAAACTTTCACTCAATACACAATAAAAACCTTAAACAAAAACAGAACAAAAAACAAAGAACAAAAACAGAACAAAACAGGAATTAATTTTGTGGATTTTCTCCTTTCTTCTATCTTTTCTTTCTGATATTTATTAAGCTCCTATTCAATAAGACAAACATTTACACTGATTAAGGTACTCTGCAGCCTTGGTGATAGTAAAACACCAACCAACAAACATAAATTAAAATGCATTGCATTTTATGACAGGAAATGCTGGTGGCATACTGGTTAACTGTTTGACTGCTAACCTAAAAGCTTGCCATTTAAACCCACCAGCAGCTCCATGGGTGAAAAGAGTTCGTTATCTGCTCAAGGAGCTCTGGTAGCATGGTGGGTACGAATTAGGCTGCTAATCTCACGGTCAGCAGTTCAAAACTACTAGCTGTTCCGTGGGAGAAAGATGAGGCTTTCTGCTCTCATAAAGATTTACAGCCTCAGAAACCCTGTTCAGGGTCCCTTTGAGTTGGAACTTAATACCTCAGCACATAACAACAACAATCTGCTCAAGTCAAAATTACAACCTAGGAAACTCTATGAGGAAAATCTACTCTATCAGTCACTATGAGATGGAATCAACTGGATGGCATACAACAATAAGTATTATGGCAAAGGAAATATCTAGAACAAAGTGAGCTCCTAGAAGAATTAATATCTAAGGATATGATGAAGGAGACAGAAGAATCTTTTGTGCCAAAGAGGAGAAAAACTAGAATAAAGCACAGAAAATGGGTGAGAGAATGGTGAAACAATTAAGCAGAAGCAGTGGAGAGGAGACATGTTAAAGAGGTTAGAGTTATCTAAATGACACTAATGTGTCCTGGTGTGGTACTATAGGATAAGCACTGCACTGTAAACTGCAAGGTTGATGGTACAAACCCACCACCTCTCACTTGGAAACCCTATACAGGGTTATTCTGAGTCGGAACGGACTCGATGGCATTTAACAGTAACAACAACAAATTTTTAAGCAGGGGAATGACAAAACCAGTTTTGTATCTAACTGGCAATCTAGATTTGCATTAAGGAATAGATTAAAGGCAAAAGGACCTTTTAGCAGCTGGTGCAATCATCTATTTGAGGGACAATGGTGGCCTGCACTAGGGCAGTGGTAGAAGATAAAGAGAAATGGGTCTGAGAGCTAATGAGCTGGAAAAAACTAACAAACAAAATTGGACAAGCATAGAATGTGAGAAGGATGGGAACTCAAGTAAGACAGTTGTTAGGTGTCCTAGAGCCCATTTTTATTTCAACTCACAGTGACTCCATGCGACAGAGTAGAAGTGTCCCACTGAGTTTTCTAGGCTACAATGTTTAAATGTCTTTCTCTCCAAGTGCAGCTGGGTGGTTCCAATTACCAGCCTTTTTACCACATAGCACTCACTATGTGCTATGAGTTCTGTGTCATTGTGGTGTTAATGCGCTGGACTACAAGGTTGGTTTGAGCTGCAAGGTTGGTGGTTCAAGCTCACCAGCTGCTCCTCAGAAACCATATACAGGGTTGCTATGGGTCAGAACCGATTTGATGTGCTAAGAGTGCTGCTTTTTATGTACATATAGCATGTCATTCGCACATCAAGATATAGGTCTGGTCATTTGTCCCATTTTCCAGATATTTGTGTGTATGGAGGCAACACACATAAATAAGACTGCAAGAAGTGACATAGGAATAGTATTGGTTGCTTTATTTAGATAATTTTCTCTTTTCACAAAACTTTCTAGGGTGTTACTTTATCAGTTTTATAATTCATACATAAAATCTGAACTATATCCTAAAAGAAAACATTTTCACTAGAAAGAAACAACAGAGAAGCAAAGTGCAATTTGAAGGTGTCATGGTGGTGCAGTTGTTAAATGCTCACTTTAACCCACCACCCACTTCATGGATGACAGATGTTACAACCCTGTGGGGCTATTCTACTCTGTCCCATAGGGTCGCTATGAGTCTGAAAAGATTCCATGGCAACAGGGAAATCATAACTGACTGATGAAGATCTTAGATAACATTTGCCTCACTGTTTATATCAGGTACCTACTAGCAAGTAAGGAGCTCTAGTAGCATAGTGTTTACAAGTTGGGCTGCTAACCTCAATGTTAGCAGGTTGAAACTACCAGCCATTCCTCAGGAGAAAGACGAGGCTCTCTGCTCCCATAAATGTTTACAGCCTCGGGAACCCTATACAGGGTCACTATGAGTTAGAATCAACTCCACGGCACACAACCACCACCACCACTAATAAGTGCTCAACTGCTAACCAAAAGACTTGGTGATCTGCTCCGATAGAGTCTGCAACCTAGAAAATCCTATGGGAGTTCTACTCTGTCACATGGGGTCACCATGAGTAGAAAATCTACACAATGTCACCTAGCAACATCATCAGTTTTACAGCATAAGAAACGAGTTCCCTCCTGAGAGCTTTCTCACCTGGAAATAATCACATTTGGTTTAAATCAGTGATTCTTTTCCAATGTAATTCCCTTTTATATTCCATCCCATTTTGACATGTTTACTGTAATGCTATCCATTCTCTGTTTTATTGTTTTATCAAAAATCTAATTTTCAGAAAAAGAGAGCGAGAGAATTTTTAAAAATGTCCATAGTAGCTTGGGGATAAGGGGTGTTTTAATATAAGATTGATAGGATCCTGATCCTGCTCCCTACCAAGAAATATGGATTTTCAAAGAAGTTAAACTAGATGTATTGGCAATAGAATGTTGTAGAAAACCTGAGGCAAGACTCTAAATAAAAACCATGCAGTGGCATAATTAACTTTATAACTGATAACCACCCAAAATCACGATAAATCATAATTTTTGCTGGGAGAAGCTGATAACTATTTCCTTCTTGATTTAAGAAAAAAACATAATGAGAATTTTTTAAGATATACAAAAACAGAACAGTATATTGAAATTCTATATTACTTATCTAATGCTCAAACTCTAAAACACTCTTTGACTATCCGGGCAATTCAGACTCAGAGCGACCACGTATAGCATTTCTGAAGCTGTAATTATTTATGGAAGCAGAAAACCTCATATTTCTCCTGCGGAGCAGCTGGTGGGTTTGAACTGCCGACCTTGTGATTAGCAGTCTAGTGCTTTTCCTAGAGTGCTAACAGGGCTTCTCTTATTTAATGTTAGTGGTAGTGATGGTGGTTGTGTGCCTTGGAGTCAGTTCTGACTCATGGCAATCCTTATAGGGTTTCCACAGCAGTAAATCTTTACAGAAATATTTATGGAGTGGAAAGCCTCATCTTCCTCCTACAGAGTGGCTGGTATATTCAAACTGTTGACCTTGCTAGTAGTGTATGAACAGCCACTTTAGTGTTATAGATTAGGGATGAGTGTGTGGATTCATCTTCTGTTCCAATTCATTACTGGTAATGATTGATTAGAAGAGGATTAAGAATTAGAGAATACTTATTCAATCTGTATGCTGAGCAGGTATTCTGAGAAGCTGAATTATATTAATAAGAACATGGTAAGGAGTCCTGGTGTGGCAGTGTTGGCTAATGTGTCAGACTGCAAAGTCTTTTGAACTGCAAGGTCAGTGGTTCAAGGTCACCAGCTGCTCCTTGGAAACCCTACACAGGGTCTCTATGGGTTGGAATTGACTTGATGGCACTTAACAACAACAACATCAGAACTGGAGGAAGACTCATTAACAATCTATGATATGTAGTGCTATGTAGATGATACAAACTTGCTTGCTGGAAGGAAGGAGGAAATACTTACTAATGAAGACAAAAGACTTACAACATTCAGTATGGATTGCACCTCAGTGTAAAGAAAACTAAAATCCTCACAACTAGAGCAATAAATAACATCATGATGAATGGAGAAAACACTGAAGTTGTAGAAGACTTCATTTTGCTTGGATCCACAATTAATGCTCATGTCAAGAAAGAAAATGACTTCTGTTGTAAATCTGTTACACACACCTCTTTAAAGTGTTAAAGGGCAAAGATGTTACTTTGAGGATGAAGATTCACCTGACCAAACCATGGTTTTCAGTCGACTCATATGCCTGTGAAAGTTGGACAATGAATGAATAAAGAAGACTATAGATGCATCTGAATTATGGTGTTTGAGAAAAATATTGAAAATACCATGGACTGCCAGAAGACCAAATAAATCTCTCTTGGAATAAGTACAGCCAGGATGCTCCGTAGAAGCAAGGCTGCAGAGACTTCACCTCTTGTACTTCATACTTTGTTGTCAGGAGGGACCAGTCCCTGGATAAGGACATCGTTTTTGTAAAGTGGAGGTTCAACAAAAAGAGGAAGATCCCCAATGAGATGGACTGACACAGAGACAGCACCAATGGGATCAACTACAACAATTTTAAGGATAATGTTTTGTAGGGTCACTATGAGTTGGAATCAACTTGACAGCACCTAACAACAATATATATGTGTATGTATGTGTGTGTATGTTGTTGTTATTAAGTGCTGTCGAGTCTGTTCTCACTCACAGTGACCCCATATAGGGCTTCGTAGGCTTCAAATCATTACATACATGGTGGTGGTGGAGTGCTGTGGAGTTAGACAGGTCCAACACATAATGACCCTGCATAAGGTTTCTGAGGTTGTAAATCTACAGGGTTCTGAGGCTGTAAATCTATATGGGAGCAGAAAGCCTCATCTTTCTCACACAGAATGGCTGGTAGATTTGAACTACTGACCTTAAGGTTAGCAGCCTGACTCATAACCACTACATTACCAGTGCTCCACATACACATATATATGTTTACATGTTAATACATATCTCAAGACTATAGATTTTATTACACCATTAATTTTAACATTAAAAAGTTTTATGGTATAAAAACTAGAATTTTCTCTTTTTTTTAAAAAAAACAAGCACTTTGAGTTTCAAAAATGACTGTTTCATCTTTGCACCCAAAACCCAAAACTGACTGCCAGCAGATGACACGGAGAGGTAAAGCAGCTGAGGACTCCAGACTCATGGAAAGAGAAAGACTGAGTGCTGGCGGCCAGGAGGCAGGCTAGTAGAATGTGCCCTTTGGTTGTTTAAATGATTATAGATTCCTGAGTGTTTCTGTTTACATCCCACTCCCCCCCCCAAAACACAAAAAAACCCAGAGGGAATAGAAGCAAATACTGTCGAATGAAGATGCACGGAGGAGGTTGTAAACATCTCAATGAAACAATGAGTGTAAAACCTATGTTCTCCCATGGAAACTATAACTCAATTCACAAAAAAAACTTAAAACAAAACCCCCACAACAAAAAAAATTACTGCGAGGCTAAACTTTATTTTAAAAGAATAATGTAAAGGAAACTTAAGGAGATTATTTTTAAGTTTCCTTCTAGCAGTAAATAGCCACAAGTCTATAAAAGGCTATTATATACCTCATTTTACGAGAGATTTGCAAGGGCTCGTATGGACCTGCTAGCCCTATCTCATTTCTAAGTCAGGGTAACCCTGCTTGACATAATACCACCTTACATTGAACACTAAAGTTTTGATGCTAAAATCAACCAATACTTGGCTAGTCTATTACAGTTTATGAGATGTTATCTTGTTTGGTATTCCCAATAGTCCTGATAATAGTATGAGCTTGTGCATTTTACACATGTGAAATGGAACCTAGGAGAATGTAGATAACCTGAAATCACACAGAGAATAAGTGGAAAGGAATGTCGTTCTCAAGTTTTTCTGGACCTCGTGGGTTAATGCACTGGACTGCAAAGTTGAACAGCAAGGTCGGTGGTTTAAGCTTACCAGCTGCTCCTTGGAAACCCTATCCAGGATTGCTATAGGTTGGAATCAAATTGACAGCATTTAACAACAACATTCTAGTTATTTTGCACAACATAGCTGCAAATAAAAAAAAAAAAAATCATTACAACAATCCTGCAAAGTAGCCAAGGTAAGAAAATCAGGCTCAATTTTTAAATATGAGAAAGATTATGCAAGTTTACAGTCTTGCCGAAGGTTATGCCACTAATGAGCAGCAGAGTCAGGGCAAGGCATGCATTTTCTATCTGCTACCAGTGAGCTGTGTGTGGTGCTGTGGGTTAATGCACCAGACTGCAAAGACATTTGAACTGCAAGGTTAGCGGTTCAAGCTCACCAGCCGCTCCTTGGAAACCCTATATAGGGTCACTTTGGGTCGGAGTTGACTCAATGGCACTTAGCAACAACAACAGCCAGTGAGCTGTAAACATTCATTGAAAATCAAATCATGGAATGTACGAAGGAAGAATCTGGAAAAATTGGAAGCTGTCAAAAATGATGTGGAACACATAAACATTGATGTATCTTAGGCATTAGTGAGCTGAAATGGACTAGTATTGGCCATTTTGATCTGATGACCACATGGTTTATTATGTCAAGAATAACAAATTGAAGAGGAATGGTGTTGCATTCATTGTCAAAAAGAACATATCCAGATCAGTCATGAGGTACAGTGCTGTATGTGATAGGATAATATCCATGTGTCTACAGGGAAAACCAGTTAATACCACTATTATTCAAATTTATGCACCAACCACTAAAGCCAGTGAGGATGAAATAGAAGAATTCCATCAACTTCTTCAATCTGAAATTCATCAACCATGCAATCAAGATATATTGATCATTACTGGTGACTGGAATGCAAAGGTTGGGAGCAGAGGAAGGATCAGTAGTCAGAAAATATGGGCTTGGTCATAGAAATGATGCTGGAGAACGCATGATATAATTCTGCAAAATCAAGGATTTGTTCATTTAAAATACCTTCTTTAGACAGCATAAAAGACAATTATACACATGGACCTCACCAGATGGAATATATAGAAATCAAATTGACTACATCTGTGGAAAGAGAAGATGGAAAAGCTCCATATCATCAGTGACAACAAGGCCACAGCAGACTGTGGAACAGATCATCAATTATTCATGTGCAAATTCAAACTGAAACTAAAGAAAATGAAAACAAGTCGACAAAAGCCAAAATATGACCTTGAATATACCCTACCTGAATTTAGAGATCATCTGAAGAACAGATTTGATACATTAAACACTAAAGACAGAAGATCAGAAGAGTTGTGGAATGACATTAAGAACATCATACACGAAGAAAGCAAAAAGTCATTAAGAAGACAAGAAAGAAGGAAAAGGTCAAAATGGATGTCAGAAGAGACACTGAAACTTGTTCTCCAGCATAAAGATGCTATAGCAAATGGAATAAATGAGGAGGTACAAGAGCTGAACGGAAAATTTCAAAGAGCAGCTCGAGAAGATAAAGCCAAGTATTACAACGAATGTGCAAAGATCTGGAATCAGAAAAACAAAAAGGAAGAACACGCTCAGCATTTCTCAAGATGAGGGAACTGAAGAAAAAATTCAAGCCTTGACTTTTGTTATTGAAAGATTCTCTGGGCAAATTATTGAATGAGGCAGAAAAGCATTAAGAGAAGATGGAAGGAATACACAGAGTCACTGTACCAAAAGGAAATGGCTAATGTTCAACTGTTTCAAGAGGTAGAATATGATCAAAAGCCAATGATACTGATGGAGAAAGTCCAAGGTGCATTGAAGGAATTGGCAAAAACAAGGCACCAAAATTGATGGAATAAAAATTGAAATCTTTCAAGAAAGTGAGGCAGCACAGGAGGCACTCATTTATCACTCAACAACATGATTTCAGCTAAATGGCATTCTGGGAAAGACAAAACTATATAGAGAGTAAAAAGATCCATGGTTTCCAGGTAATGTTAATATTTCTATTCTATTTTCTATGTGTTTTTATTCAATAAAAGTTTCCAAGTTATGTGTGAGATAAGTACTGGGTAAAATTAGGCACTGTGCAAGTTAGTTCGCATATTATTTCACTCAATGATATTAGGTAGATATTATGATTCTTTGAGCTGAGAAATTTAAGGTCATAGAAGTTAGGTAATTTGCCTAACATGATACAGCTAGGAAATGGCTTTAAATTCAGCCCTGCTGGAAAAATAAGTTAAACATCTCTCTACTGACTTCTTGGAATTTTTCTACGAATACTGTAGCAACATAAATATACTTTGAAATTTCAAATAAGTTAGGAGGAAAATCATTCCCCCCGTTTTTGGTTTTTTTTTCTGACTTGCATGTTAAGGATGTAATATATATAATTTTGCTATTGGTAAGTGCTGTCAAGTCATTTCCGATTCAGAGCAATCCTGTATAGAATTTCCTAGACTATAAATCTTTATGGGAGCAGAAAGTCTCAGTTTTCTCCTGTGGATTGAACTGGTGGGTTTGAACTGCCAACCTTCTGACCTGTGATTAACAGCACAGTGTCCTCTTAATATACATAATATATACTGCAATCTCAGCACTTTTGCCAAATTGTTGTTGTTGTTGTTAGGTGCCATTGAGTCAGTACGGACTCATAGCGACCCTATGCACAGCAGAACGAAACACTGCCCAATCCTGGTCCAACCTCACTACTGTTGCCATGCTTGAGTCCATCGATGCTGCCACCTGGCCAATCCATTTCGTTGGGGGTCTTCTGCTTCTTCTCTGACCCTCTACTCTACCAAACATGATATCCTTCTCCAGCGACTGGTCACCTTCGACAATATGTCTGAAGTATGAGAGACGAAGTTTGGTCATCTTGGCCGCCAAGGAGCACTACGGATGCACTTCTTCCAAAACAGATCTTTTTCTTCTTTTGGCAGCCCATGGTACTTTCAATATTTTCCTCCAACACCATAAATCAAATGCGTCAATTCTTCTGTGATCTTCCTTATTCACTGTCCAGCTTTTGCATGCATATGAGGTTATTGAAAATACTATGGCTTGGGTCAGGCACACCTTAGTCCTCAAGCTCACATCTTTGCTCTTCAACTCTTTAAAAAGGTCATGTGCATCAGATTTGCCTAATGCAATACATCGTTTAATTTCTTGACTGCTGCTTACATGAGTGTTGATAGTTAATCCAAGAAGAATGAAGTCCTTGAAAACTTCAATCTTTTCTCCGTTGATAAGAATGTTGTTTATTGGTCCAGTAGTGAGGATTTTTGTTTTCCTTACATTGAGATGTAATCCATACTGAAGGTTTTGCTCTTTGATCTTCATCAGTAAATGTTTTAAATCCTCTTCACTTTCAGCAAGTAAGGTTGTATCATCTGCAAATCACAGGTTGTTAATGAGTCTTCCTCCAATCTTGATGCCATGTTTTTCTTCATATAACCCAGATTGGATTATTTGCTCAGCATACAGGTTGAATAAGCATGGTGAAAGAATACAACCTTGATGCACAGCTTTCTTAATTTTAAAACATTCAGTGTTCCCATGTTCTGTTCCAACAACTGCTTCTTGGTTCAGGTACAGATTCCTCACAAGCACAATTAAGTGTTCCAGAATACTCATACATCGCAATGTTGTCCATAGCTTGTCAAGATCCACACAATTGAAAGCCTTTGTGTAGTCAATAAAGCACAGGTAAACATCTTTCTGATGTTCTCTGCTTTCAGCCAAGATCCATCAGACATCAACAATGAAATCTCTCTTTCCACAGCCTCTTCTGAATCCAGCTTGAACCTCTGGAAGTTCTCTGTCAATGTATGATTGCAGCCGTTTCTGTATTACCTTTTAGTACAACTTTACTAGCATGGGATATCAAAGAGATTGTCCGATGATTTCCGCATTCCGTTGGGTCACCTCTCTTTGGAATGGGCACAAATATGGAATCTATAGTTAATTTGACTAATGGACAAATTTCATAAAGCAAGTAAAAATGTAAGTTAATCCTTATTTAATAAGAACATACAGATTAAACTATGAATAATAAAAACAGAAGCCAAAGGGTGGAAGAGGGTGAAACCAGTACTTGCTGCTCTAAAGTCACTATCTTCCTTAAGAGAAAGATAACCAGTTGTTGTGGAGTTGATGCCACAAACTTCCTCAAAATGACATATGTAACTATTTCATCCATTCATTCTCTGTCCAATTAGTTTTTGTGTTACTCTGATTTCTTGCTACCAGCTGAAACAGAACACAGTAAAATTTCCTAGAAGCTTTTTTCTAGCAACCTGGTTGTTAGCCAGATACAGTAGTACATATGTTAACTTAACCAGGAAAAAATTTCCAGAGTATCATGAAGAGAGGCCTAAGGGAAACCAGTGAGCCAATGAACATGGTAGTTGAATATTATAAGACAGCTCTACCGTAGGCTGGAGAACTCAGATCCAGTTCCCTGAAGGGCCCATCAATTTCATACTTCATCATTTAGCGCTTATTGCTGCTAATAAGCCAAGGGCCACTGATGTGGTGTGGACACCAACTTTGAAGCACTCCTGGGTCTAGCCACCATGAGAAATACAGAAACACATTTCTTGCTAATTTTGTTAAGCAAGGTTGCTTATTTATTATTATTAACATGTATTTGTTGGCAAGAAACATGTAATCAGATTCGACATCTGCACAGCAATATTTTTTCTCTCTAGGGGAGAAAATAAGCTGAAAAAGAAAGATCAGGTTTAAAGTCTGAGTACTATATATTTAGTGTAGTGGTTACGAATTGGGCTGTTAACCTCAAGGTTGGCAGTTTGAAACTACCAGCTGTTCCACGGGAGAAAGATGAGGCTTTCTGATCCCTTAAAGATATGCAGCCTCGGAAACCCCGTGCAGGGTCACTATGAGTCGGAACCGACTCCATGGTACTTAACAACAACAACAACACTATATAAGAGTACCACTGATTTAAAATGAATTCTGCCCTTTCAGAAATTATCTTCCTTTGCATGTCTTTGTAAATTTAGCTAACCAATTCTAATTCAGATGACTGAATCTTTTCCCTGGAGTGACTTTATACTTCTGAAGCAAAATTTAGCAAAAGGGCATCTCTCAAACCAATCACTCAGTACAGAAGTTCATTTCAGGGCAAGGTGAAATGTTTTGTTTTGTCTTGTTTTTAACAGCTTATGTTTCTCAAATATTCTAAGAAAGATACTTTCATTAAAAAATGCAATTCCCACAATATTACTGAATTTCTTTTGGGTTCCTTTTATTAAGAACATTTCTCTTTGCCCATTCCCAGATTCTTTCAGCACATCAGGCTTATATCTGAGTGAAAGAGATATAAAAGATTTTAGAATTTCTATTTATTTGTCAGATGTTTTCTATTACCTATTTTCTGGTATGTTTTCTCCTATATGACACATTAATAGGTTTTATAGGTATGTAATTTGCTCTGGTATGGCACTATAGGATAAGCACTAGACCGCTCAGAAATGCTATTTGTTGTTGTTATTAAGTGTCGTCGAGTCGGTTGGGAGTGTGTAGAGTTTTCTGAGGAGTGGCTGGTGAGTTTGAACTGATGATGGTTCAAACAGGTAAAGTATGTGTCCTATGGTACCACACCAGGACTCCCAGAAATGCTACACATAGTTGCTATGCATTAAAATTAACACAGCAGCACTTACCAACAACAATAGAAATTTATAAATATATATAAATATATTAGACATGAGTCTCACATATTCTTACATATAGAGATGAATGACTTTAAAATTTTAGTGCAAGTCAGGAATTAACACATTAAAACTAGTATAACCTAGGAATTCTAAGTTAGCCTAATTGACTGTGATGTTGGTGTGTGTTCACATGTGTGGCATAATTTGAAGAACAATTGGGAATTTTGACTGCTCTAAAAGGAGCTCTGGTAGCGTAATGGTTACGAATTGGGCTGTGAACCATAAGGTCAGCAGTTCAAAACTACCAGCTGCTCCGCGGGAGAAAGATGAGGCTTTCTACTCCCGTAAGGATTTACACCCTCGGAAACCCTGTACAGGGTCGCTATGGGTCGGAACCGACTCGAAGGCACTTAACAACAACAACAACAAAATATGCCAATAATACTAAAACATTAACATCCAACTTTAGGTTCCCTAAAGTCATCCCCAGGCATCCTCTTTTAATGTACACATGGTCCTAGAAGGATTGTAGCATATACCAAAATGTGTTACTAGATACTGGACAAAAAACAAAAACAAAACTTCTTTAAGTGTTTTTGGGAAATGATGGACTACACAAAAGCAAAGTTTTTTTTTCCAGAAACATATCACTTCAGATTTCTCAAAAGATATAAAACAATAATGCGTATTTTGAAGGTAACTGATTTATTGAAGTAACTGGACTAGGTGGAATACAAGCAGAAAACACCTTTACTCTTTCTCATGATTGTCCCATGAAAATCCACAGTATAGACTTATTCTTCCCCAGGCTTCTTGGATCAAATATCATGGTGATTTCATTGTTGTTGTTAAGTGCCATCGAGTCATTTCCAACTCATAGTGACCCTGTATAGAGTTTCCATGGCTATAAATCTTTGGGGGAACAGAAAGCCTCATCTTTGTCCCACTGAAGTGGGTGGTAGGCTCAAACTGTAGATTTGTGGTTCACAGTCCAGGGTTTATCCTACAAAGCCACAGTGTTCTCATGGTGATTTCACAGCAATTAGTAAATAATCTTGTTCACAAATATTACATATTCTGATCCACTATAATATTAAAACACTCATCCAATATAAACAGCTTGGATGAAACTTAACAAAGGAAAAAAATTAGTTCCATCTCTAATCTCAAATCTACCTCCTTTCCTACTCACTGATTGTTTGTGGGCTTTAAAGATTAGGGCACAGAGTGTGTAGGGATTGAAAAGGTCTTACTTGACTGTTGGTAGAGCATCAATTTGGCATCAGGTTTCGGCAGAACTCCCAGACTAAGACAGACTAGGAAAAGGGGAGGGAACGACTTTTGAAAGGTTGCTGTTAGGCGCCATTGAGTCAGTACCAACTCATAGTGACCCCTATGCACAACACAACAAAACACTACCAAGTCCTAGGCCAACCTCACAATTGTTTCCACATTTGAGCACATTGATACTGCCACTTGGCCAATCCATCTCATTGGGGGTCTTCCTCTTTTTCTCTGACCCCTCCACCTTATCAAACTTGATATCCTTCTCCAGCAACTGGTCCCTACTGACAATATGTCTGAAATATGAGAGATGAAGTCTGGTCATCCTGGCCTCCGAGGAGCACTCTGGCTGTACTTCTTCCAACACAGATCTGTTGGTTGTTTTGGCAGCCCACGGTACGTTCAATATTCTCCTCCAACACCGTAACTAAATGCATCGATTCTTCTACGATCTTTCTTATTCACTATCCAACTTTCGCATGCATATGAAGTTGTTGAAATACCATGACTTGGGTCAGGGGGACTTTAGTCCTTAAACTGACATCTTTGCTCAACACTTTAAAAAGGTCTTGTGCAGCAGATTTGCCTAATACAATACATCGCTTGATTTCATGACTGCTGCTTCCATAAGTGTTGATGGTTGATCCAAGAAAAATCAAGTCCTTGACAACTTCAATCTTTTCTCCGTTGATAAGAATGTTGTTTATTGGTCCAGTGGCGAGGATTTTTGTTTTCTTTACATTGAGGTGCAATCCATACTGAAGGCTGTGCTCTTTGACCTTCATCAGTAAATGTTTTAAGTCCTCTTCACTTTCAGCAAGCAAGGTTGTATCATCTGCATATCGCAGGCTGTTAATGAGTCTTCCTCCAATCCTGATGCCACGTGTTTCTTCATGTAACCCATCTTCTTGGATTATCTACTCAGCATACAGGTTGAATAAGCACGGTGAAAGGATACAATCTTGTCACATACTTTTCCTAATTTTAAACCATTTGATGTTCCCATGTTCTGTTCGAACAACTGCCTCTTTGTCTATGTACAGGTTCCTCATGAACACAATTAAGTGTTCTGAAATACTCATACTTGTCCATAGCTTGTCATGATCAACATAATTGAAGGGCTTTGTGTAGTCGATAAAGCACAGGTAAACATCTTTCTGGTATTCTCTGCTTTCAGCCAAGATCCATCTGACATCAGCAATAACTCTCTTTCCACGTTCTCTTCAGAGTCAGGGCTGAACCTCTGGAAATTCTCTATCAGTGTATGCTTGCAGCCATTTCTGTATTACCTTAAGTAAAACTTTACTCACATGGGATATCAAAGATAATGTCTGATGATTTCCGCATTCCATTTTGTCACCTCTTTTTGGAATGGGACCAGATATGGATCTCTTCCAATTAGCTGGCCAGATAGTTGTCTTCCAAATTTCTTAGCAGAGATGAGTTGCCCAGAGGATCCTTCGATAATGAAAGTCGAGGCTTACATTTTTTCTTCAGCTCCCCCAACTTGAGAAATGCTGAGCATGTTCTTTCTTTTTAGTTTTCTGACTCCACATCTTTGCACATTTCATTGTAATATTTGACTTTATCTTCTCAAGCTGACCTTTCAAATTTTCTTTTCAGTTCTTGTACCTCCTCATTTCTTCCATTTGCTTTAGCATCTCTACGCTGGAGAGCAAGTTTCAGAGTCTCTTCTGACATCCATTTTGATCTTTTTCTTCTTTCTTGTCTTCTTAATCACTTTTTGCTTTCTTCCTGTAAGATGTTCTTGATGTCATCCCACAAGTCATCTGGTCTTTGGTCTATAGTGTCTAATGTATCAAATCTGTTCTTCAGATGATCTCTAAATTCAGGTAGGATATATTCAAGGTCATATCTTGGCCATTGTGGACTTGTTTTCCTTTTCTTCAGCTTCAGTCTGAATTTGCAGATGAGCAATTGATGGTTTGTTCCACAGTTTGCCCCTGGTCTTGTTTTCACTGATGATATGGAGCTCTTCTACCTTCTCTTTCCATAGATGTAGTCAGTTTGATGTGTATTCCATCAGGTGAGGCCCATGTGTATAGTCGTCTCTTATGCTGTTTCAAAAAGGTATTTGAAGTGAACAAATCATTGATTTTGCAGAATTCTATCATACAATCTCGAGCATCATTTCTATTACCAAGGCCGTATTTTCCAACTACTGATCCTTCCTCTTTGTTTCCAAACTTTGCAATTCCAATTGCCAGTGATTATCTATAAATATTGATTGCATCAAATATGCAATCAAAATTCTAGGCATTAGTGAGTTGAAATAAGACTGGTATTGGCCATTCTGAATCTGACAAGCACATGGTTTATTATGCCGGGAATGACAAACTGAAGAGGAATGGCATCACATTCATCATCAAGAAGAACATTTCAAGATCTATCTTGAAGTATAATACTATCTGTGATAGGATAATATCCATATGCTTATAAGGTTAGTACCACTACTATTCAAATTTATGTATCCACTACTGAAGCCAGTGGTGATGAAACTGAAGAATTCTACCAACTTCTTCAGTATGAAATTGATCGAACATGCAATCACGATGTATTGATAATTACTGGTGGTTGGAATGCAAATGTTGGAAACAAAGAGGAAGGATCAGCAGTTGGAAAATAAGGATTTTGTGATGGAAATGATGCTGGAGATTTCATGAGAAAAATTTTCAAGGCCAATGACTTCTTCATTGCAAATATCAACATAAAAGATGATAATACACATGGACTTCACCAGATGGAATACACAGAAATCAAATTGAATACATCTGTAGAAAGAGAGGTGTCCTTATGTGATGCTGTGGGTTAATGCACCAGACTGCAAACCTGTCTGAACTGCAAATTTGGGGGTTCAAACTCACCAGCTGCTCCTCAGAAACCCTATACAGGGTTGCTATGGATTGGAACCGACTTGACAGCACTTCACATGGAATGAGACTGTGGAAAAGCTCCATATCATCAGCCAAAACAAGGCCAGGGCAGGCTGTGAAATACACTATCAATTTCTCACATGTAAGTTCAGGCTGAAGATGAAGAAAAAAAAAAAAAAAAAGTCCACGAGAACCAAACTATGACCTTGAACATATCCCACCTGAATTTAGAGATCATCTCAAGAACAGATTTGATGCACTGGACACCAATGCCTGAAGACCAGGAGAGTTGTGGAATGACATCAAGAACATTATTCAATAAGAAAGCAAGAAAAGACGAAAATGGATATCAGAAGAGACACTGAAACTTGCCCTCCGGCATAAAGATGCTAGAGCAAATGGAACAAACTAGGAGGTAAAAACTGTACAGAAAATCTCAAAGGGTCTCTCGAGAAGACAAAGTCAATTATTACAATGAAATGTGCACAGATATGGAGTTATGGAACCAAAAGGAAGAAAATGCTCAGCATTCCTCAAGCTGAAAGAACTGAGGAAAACAATTCAAGCCTCGTTTTAAAATACTGAAGGATTCTTTGGGCAAAATATAGAATGATGCAGAAAGCATCAAAAGAAGATGGAGAGAATATATACAGTCACTGTACCAAAAAGAGAAGAGTGTGATTTCATAATTAATGCTGTACTAATAGGTGGAAAAAAATGAAAATCATAAAATAAAAATTAAGAAAACAATTCAGAAATATAATTTTGTAAACATTTTAAAGAATTATACTATCAGTTTTCTAAAACTAAAATTCATATTTAAAAACCTTTGTTGTTCTGTTGACATGATGTACTGAGAAAATGCCACATCACTTCTATGATACTTTTGAAGTGCACAAATAATCTGTGGCACTCTAGGATAACCACTGGACTGCTAACCAAAAGTTGAAACCCAGCTGCTCCTTGGAAACCCTCCCTGTTCTGGGTCACTATGAAAAGGAACCTAATTGATGGCATACTGCAACAGCAATCATTAAAAATTATTGGGAGTTTATCAGACAAACTATTAGATAAACTCTGATAGTTTTTAATGATTGAGGGAGAAAGTACAACTGGTTTTTTTTGTTTGTTTTTTTAAATGTCAGGATCAAGATAGACAAAGAAAGATTGAAAAAGTATTCCAGATCAAAGGAGAGCTAGAAATTATGACAAAAGAGTACAATTCGTAATCTGGGTTATTTCTGTTGCTGTAAAAGGCATTTTCAGACAATGGAGAAATCTGAGTAAGGACTGAGGAATAGACACTAATAGCATTATATCAAGACGAATGTCCTAATTTTGGCTATCTACCACCACACCTTGTGATTACCTAAGAAAATTTCCTCATTATTACTTGATTTGGGAAACACAGTGCTAAGGATTAGGGGAAATAATGGGCAGTTATATGTACAGGGTCGCTATGGGTCGGAACCGACTCGATGGCACTTAACAACAACAACAACAATATGTGCAACTATTTCAAAAAGCTTAGAGAGAGAAGAATAAAGCAAATGAATCTGGGTGAAGGGCATGTGAAAATTATTTGTACTGTTCTTATAACTTTTTTGTAAATCTGGAAACTACGTCAAACTACAAATTTACAAGCGAATAAATAACATACGCTCTTAGTTATATTGGTATTGTTGTTGTTAAGTGCTGTCCAGTCGGTTATGACTCATAGTGACCCCGGGTTTCTGAGAAGCTGGTGATCTGAACTACCGTCCTTGTGTTTCAAACTGTCCTCGAGTGCTTATCCTAGGCACCACACCATAGAAAATACTATAATTCAAGACATATGTTTAGCAAAACTAGTGACCTTGAGCTTTCTATAAAATATATTCCTTAATAGTTTCCACATATCAAGCAATTGTAGCTTTTGCAAGCTGTCACTTAAATTGTTTCCTCTCAAATTTAGGTACAACCATAGAGAACAATGGTATGATAATTCCTAACAGTTGATAATTTGAAAACTATTTACAAAGCATTATCTCATTAATTCAAATAAACAGGAAGAATAATAAATAGGTGGAACAAAACAATACGTAACAGGCTATTTTGTGACTTTGTAATAATCAAAACTAAACCTACTACTATCGAGTCGATTCCAAATCATAGATGTCCTATGTTGTTGTTGTGTGCAGTAGAGTCAGTTCTGACTCATAGTGACCCTAGGTTTCCAACAGTGACTGGTGGATTTGAACTGCTTTCCCTCTAATCAGTTGGACAGGTAGTCTTCCAAATTTCCTAGCATACATGAGTGAGTGTCACCAGCACTGTATCAGTTTATTGAAACATTCATCTGTATTCCATCAATTCCTGGAGTCTTGCTTTTTACCACAGCCTTCAATGCAACTTGGACTTCTTCAGTACCATTGGCTCTTTATTATATGGTACCTCTTGAAATGGTTGAACATTGATCGATTCTTTTTGATACAGTGATTCTATATTCCTTCTATCTTCTTTTAATACTTCCTACATAACTCAATATTTTGCCCACGGAATCCTTCAGAATTACAAGTGGAGGGATGCATTTTGTCTTCATTTCTTTCAGCTTTAGAAATATTAAGTGTGTTCTATCTTTTGGCTTTCTTTGCACATTTCATTATAATACTTTACTTTGTTTTCTCAAGTGAGCTGCTCTTTGAAATTTCTGTTCTGTTATTTTATTTTATCATTTCTCCCAGTAGCTTTAGCTTCTCTATGTACAAGAGCAAGTTTCGGAATCTCTTCTGACATCCTCTCTGGCAGCAACTCTATATAGATTTTCTGAGAATGCAAATATGGGAATAGGCAGTCTCATCTTTCTCCCATGGAATGACTGATAGGTTTGAACCACCAGCTTTGAAGCTAGCAGTCCAATGCTTAACCTACAGCACCACGCCAGGACTATGAAACAATTGTGTTATCATTGTTGTTAAGTGCTGCTGAGTCAATTCCAACTTATAGAGATCCTGTATAGTATTTCCAAGGAGCAACTGCTGAATTTGAACCGCCAACCTTGTGGTTCAAACTGACCTTGTGGTCTAGTGTATTACCCCACAGAACCATACCGGGACTCAAGTATGCTGTCTAGTACTTTTAAATGGAAAGAAATCAAAGAATTGACAGGAAGAAGAATTAAGCATTTATAAATATAAGACAGATAACTTCTTTCTCTTTTAAAACTCTTGATATTCTTCAGCCTTAGTGAAAACGTAAAAAATTAAACAATAGGCCTATTCATCTTATCTCTATTATCATTTCTAATACAAAACAAAAAGGATTAGCACTGGATTGAGAACCACAAAGTTGGCAGTTCAAACTGCTCCTTGGAAACCCTATATTGGGTTGCTATGAGTCAGAACCTACTCAATGGCATTTAACAACAAAAACCATATAGAATGCTAAGAAAGCAAAAGAGCAACAACCCATATTATTTATAAAATAATCATATGCTAAATATCCTATAAATATATGTTCTATGGAGTTCTGGTGTGGTGTTGTAAGCACTGGACCACAAGCCCAAGGCCCATGGTTCAATCTTACCAGCTGCTCCTCAGAAACATTATACAGGGTCACTATGAGTTGGTATTGACTCGGTGGCACTTTAACAACAACAACAACAAATATTACTTGTAGTCCTGGTGTGGCACTGTAGGATAAGCACTGGAGCATGAGGTTGGTTTGAACCCCAAGACTGGCAATTCAAACTCACCAGGCGCTACTCAGAAACCCTATGCAGGGTTGCTATGGTACTTAACAATAATAATACATAAGTAATATGTATTATTTCGTATGTTTTATGCATTATATGTTCTACATATAAGTTTTGGTGTGGTGCTGTAGTGCTGGACTGCAAACCACAAGTTGGTGGTTCAAACTCACCAGCTGCGCCTCAGAAACTCCACACAGGGTCTCTATGAATTGGAACCCATTGGATGGCACTTAGCAATACCATATATTGTTGTTGTTGTTAAGTGCAGTCAAGTTAGTTATGACTCATAATGACCCTGTATAGGGTTTCTGAGGAGCGGCTAATGAGCTTGAACTGTCAACCTTGTGGTTCAAATATATCTTGCAGTCCAGCACATTAGCAGTCCAGTGCTGATCCTACAGCGACACATGGGATTTATATACATATTTGTTCTTGTTAGGTGCCATTGGGTCGGTACTGACCCATAGCGACATTATGCACAGAAGAACTAAACACTGCCCAATCCTGGACCAACCTCACTACTTTTGCCATGCTTGAGTCCACCAATGCTGTCACTTGGCCAATCCATCTTGTGGGAGGTCTTTCTCTTCTTCTCTGACCCTCCACCTTACCAAACATGATATCCTTCTCCAGTGACTGGTCCCTTCTGACAATATGTCCAAAGTATGAGAGACAAAGCTTAGCCATCTTGGCCTCTAAGGAGCACTCTGGCTGCATTTCTTCCAAAACGGATCTATTGGTTCTTTTGGCAGCCCATGGCACTTTCAGTATTCTATAGAACATAGAAAACTATTATTCTATTTCCTGTCACAACAGGGCTTTCTGTTTTTCATTTTTATAAAAAATATTTTATATCGAAAGGAATAGTAAAAAATGACTTGCATTTTCTCATGAAAAGGAAAACTTTCATTGTTTTCTCTTATTTTAGAAATGCTCTGGTTTTTTGAAAAAGATAAAACCAGAATTCAAGAAACAAATTGTTTGGCTGTTAAAACAATGATTTTTTTTCTATCCTAAGGAGTTCTGGTTGTGTAGTGGTTACGAGTTGGGCTGCTAACCTTAAGGTCAGCAGTTCGAAACTATCAGCTGTTCCTTGGGAGAAAGATGAGGTTTTCTGTTCCCATAAAGATTTACAACGTCGGAAACCCTACATAGGGTCACTATGAGTCAGAACCAACTCCAAGGCATACCACCACCACCCCCAGCAAGGAGCTCTGGTAGCATAAAGGGTCAGGAGTTCAGCTGCTAACATCAAGGTCAGCAATTCAAATCTACCAGCTGCTCAGAGGGAAAAAGAAGAGGCTTTCTTTTCCCACAAAGATTTATAGCCTCAGAAACCCTATGCAGGGTCACTATAGGTCAGAACAGACTCCAGGGCATACAATTTAATACCACCACCAAGCTTACTGTTTAAATCATAAAACTCAAAGAAATTAAACTTAAGGTTTATTCTGAGTAATTATTCTAAATGCATATAGGAAGACCATTCTGATTCAAAAAGAAAATGATAGGAGCCAGGCTACTTTCAAAGAAGCTTATAAAGAGAAGATGAGGAAAAAGAGATCAACTACTGGCTAATCTTAATGTGACTGTAGACTTTCCTACTGCCCTTTAACTGAGATCAAGTGATAACATGTACAAGGTAATCACTAGCTTGGCAGCTAAAAATCTGGTGCTACAACTGGCTGCAGCCTTCAGATTTTTGAAATTCAAATTAAGTAAGCCTAGAGTATTTTTCACTAAATCTTATGGTAATGGTTTTGTTATTTACTGGTGTCCTGGAGCTAGAAAGAAACAAGTTTAAACTGTAAAGTTGATTAGCATCATTGAGTGGAAAGAACAGGATAGTAAAGCTACAGGCAAGATCAATTCTGGTTCAGATTTTTTTTTTTTTTTTTTTATGTTTGTGGGTAAAAAAAAGAAAAATCTTAAAATCAAAGTAAGACACCGCTGGTTGTTGTTGCTGTTCAGGGCTGTTGAGTCAGTTCTGACTCATAGACACCCTGTATTGGGTTTCCAAGGAGCAGCGGGTAAGTTTGAACCATGAACCTTGTAGTTCAAACCGACTTTGTGGTCCAATGTTTTATCTTACAATGCCACACCAGGACTCTTCTAGAGTACAAAATCGGACTACTTTTTGTCTGTGAATGACTCGATCCAGGGAACACTTGATTCCATCTTTGTGCCTAGGTTTAAGGGTTCAGATGCCAATTTTCTTGAGTACCTCATGGACCTCTGACAGCAGAACTGCCAGAGTTAGAAGTTGTTGTTGTGAAATGCTAGTTGATTCTTACTCATAGCAACCCTGTATAGAGTTTCCAAGGAGCAACTGGTGGGTTTGAACTAAGCTTGGTCAGCAGTCCAGTGCTTACCCTACAGCACCTTGTTGTTGTTGTTATGTGCCGTGGAGTCGGTTCTGACTCTTAGCAACCCTGTACAGGGTTTCTGAGGCTGTAAATCTTTACAGGAGCAGAAAGCCTCATCTTTCTCCCGCGGAGCTGCTGGTAGTTTCGAACTGCTGACCTTGCGGTTCGCAGCTCAATTCGTAACCACTACACTACCAGAGCTCCTTGTTAGATGCCATCAAGTTGGTGTTGACTCACAGTGACCCTATGCACACCAGAAGGGAACACTACTGGATCCTGCACCATCCTTACAATGTTGTTACATTTGAGCCCATTGCTGCTGCCACTGTTAATCCATTTCAATGACAGCTTTCCTTTTTATCACTGATCATCACTGACCCTTCACTTTTATTAAACACGATATCCTTCTCTAGGAACTGGTTCCTCCTGATAAAATGTCTGAAGTATGAAACATCAACCTTAAGGTTAGAGTCCAGCACGTATCCTACAGTGCCACACCAGGAGCCCCCTACAATACTCGTGACTAATTTTTTTCTCTAACAATACAGAAAGAAGACAAAGGAAGTTGTTGCTATTGTTATTGCCAGAGAAACTAGTCAGACTGACTATATGTTTTAGGAAGCAATCTTCCATCGTTTCTTCCAGGACCATTCATTCTAGTCCACACCCTAAGCTGGAAAGTCATAACACAGGATTTGTAGGTTTTGTGTTTTTGTTTTCAATTTGAGAGTCTATGCGAAATTGCTTTCTGGCTTCTTCATAGTCTTAACAAATTAGATGAATATGCAAGAACATGAATTAATTATTTATAAAACAGAAAATGCCCCTTGTCACTAATTTTCATTGAGTAGAGGTGTCGTCTTTAGTGAAACACTTTTCTGTTGTTGAACACTGAAGTTGTTTTTGATCATGTCCATGCATGTGCCTTTCCCCCATGTTGTTCTTCTGTTGCTTTAAAAGTTACATATCCAGAAGATGGATTACTAGGCCAAAAGCACGGACAGATTTATGGCTCTTGTTATTTATTACCAGGTTTCTTTCCTATAGTATAGCACTAATTTATCAGTATCAATGTATGATAAAACAATTTTACTGACTTGGTTCTACCCTGCTGAAGTGTTATTTAAAAACAAAACCTGTTGCATAATTTAACTGGTGAATAATAATAACTGGATCTTTGATTACTAAAATGTTGACTATATTTTTCACGTTTATTTTCAACAGAGATTCATGATGAAAGCTTCTTGGGTAGCATGAGATTAATCATTAAGAAATGCCACCCCCCACCCTGCCCCCCACCGACAAGTCTTAATATCTGCGCCAATAATTTGCGTGCTTACTTGATCTTGCAGCCATCCCCTGTCTCTGTTGGCCTACTTTGTTTGCCAGGACTCTCTGTATTTCCCTCTCTCATCTGTTCTCTAGTTTTCAGTAGCTCTGAACACTAACTGACACTGGCAGAAGACTGCAAGTTTGGAGGAGAGGGAAGTCAGGGTATTTCTCCTCTCCTGTTTCCTATAGTGTCTCCTTACAACCTTTACATTTCCTCTGCAACTTTTGTTATCCAGACTTTCCTTTTCTCCACAGCTCCAGCTTTTTCTTGGTGGCCTCTATTCCTGAGTTCCAGTAACACTGATCTCCTTAGCAGACTTCTGCTGTTGACCCTCTCTGGGATGGTCTACCATCCCCTGTTGGGTTTCTACTTCTTTTATCACTCATGTAATTAATGCCAGTTGCCATCAAGTCAATTTCAACTCATGGCAATTCCATATGTGTCAGAGCACAACTACATTTCATAGGGATTTCAATGGCTGTGATTTTTTGGAAATAAATTGCCAGACCTTTCTTCCAAGGAGCTCTTGGCTGGATCTGAACTAAGTTTTCAGTTAGCAGCCAAGTGCTTAACTTTTTTTGTGTGTCACTCAGCACTCTATTTACCTAGTGATGTTGTTGTTAAGTGTCAAATTGGTTTCGACTCATAGTGACCCTTTATAGGGTTTCTGAGGAGCGGTTAATAGATTTGAACTGCCAACCTTGCAGTTCAAACTGACCTTGTGATCTAGTGCATTAACCTGCAGTGCCACACACCAGGGAGAGATGGTGGAAAAGCATAATATCATCAGCCAAAACAAGATCAGAGGCAGGCTGTTGGAACAGACCATCAATTGCTCATATACAAGTTCAGGCTGAAGCTGAAACAAATTAAAACAAGTCCACGACAGTCAAAATATGACCTTGGGCATTTCCCACATGCATTTAGAGATCATCTCAAGAACAGAGTTGATGCATTAGACACAAATGATTGAAGACAAGAAGAGTTGTAGGATGACATCAAGAATATCATACAGAAAGAAAGCAGAGATCATTAAAAAGACACAAAGAATAGACTGAAATGGATATCCCTTAACCAAAATGGATGTCTGCAGCATAGAGATGTTAAAACAGTTGGAAGAAATTAGTAAGCAATAGAGCTGAACAGAAATTTCAAAGGGCAGCTCGAGAAGACAAAGTCAAGTATATTATAATGAAACGTTCAAGGAGTAAGAAAACCAAAAAGGGAAGCATATGCTCAGGAGAGATCAGTCCCTGGAGAAGGACATTATGTTTGGAAAAGTAGAAGGTCACCAAAAAAGAGGAAGATTCTCAATGAGATCAGTTGTATCCACGGCAGCAGCAATGGACTAAAGGGTAACAACGCTTGTGAGGATTGTGCAGAAGAGGCAATGTTTTATTCTGTTGTTCATAGTCCCTCTGACCATATGTCCAAATTAGGAGAATGGTCATCCATTCCATACTCTTTGCTAACAGCACATTTCAAATGCATAAATTTTTCTTGTCTTCATTTGTCTTTGTCTGTCTGAGTTAATATTAATACAGTGCCCCTCATACACTAGCACTTTATAAATGGGGGTGGGAGGAGACATAAAAAGAACATGTTAAACTCTAAAATTTTGAAATACACTTATTCTTTTTTCTTTTTTACTTTTTTCTGTTTGTTTCTTGCTTATAGAGATGTCTTTCATAGTGGATTAACAATGAAAGGCTTCATAAAAGACATAGATTTTTAACAGGAACCTTAATACATTGGCTTTGCACTCTTAAATCCTGATCTGATGTGAAATTTTCAAGTTGGTGAGATTGTTACATTATTAGGAGAAATTGTGACAGGTTTGGTCTTGGTATGGTACCAAAACATTTTTTCACTGGTTTATGTATATTTGTCCTTTCACTATGTAAATGGGGAAGGGTAGCCTTCTAGGTATTCAGCAGACACAGTTACTCTCAAACTCATTTATCTTTAGAATATATTTTTAATGAGAAAGATTATGCTGGCCTGAGATTAATTAAACCTGTTTTTAACTGAAGGTTTAATGAACTGACCTTCCAAACTCTAAAATTATTTTTCACTCAGAAACATACAGGACACAGTGAAATGGAAATCACCCCCACCCCCAAAGATATTATACACACAAAATATTCAGACAAATTCAAACTGCCTTCTCTGAAACAAAGACAATTTAAAACTGAAAATAAATCTTAAAAAGCTGATGTGGATTTGTAAGTAGAAAAAGCAAAAAAGGTTCATCAATAGAAATGGGTCACTATAAATGGCAGCCTAGAGCTCTGAAATGTCAATTTCACACTGCACTAAGCATATCATACCAAACATGACCAAACTGCTGTTTGGAAAAATACCAACACCTGCTATACAGTCCTTGAAGTAATAGGTCACACATATTATTAACAAGGCCAGGTACAAAACTGTGTCAACTTGTACCAATCCACACAGGAATCATTTGCTGTCTGTTTCAGTGTTTATCAGTTTAAAATCAGATGCGTTAATTGACCCAGAATGAGCCACTAACTTCAAATGACTGTAGTTTGACTTGGTATAAGTAAATACTATAAATACCCTAAAAACTGAAAAATGAACAAAGCAGTAGGGAGAATCGAAGTTAGTTAGAACATATTCAAGTAGAATTTCAAACTGATGGCCAAAATACTGCTATGACCTGCCACTCATATGCCCCCTTCAGTCAGGTGCCACTGTCATGCTGATAGTCCCAATCTAAATCATTTATTAGGTGACAAAAATTATGCAGGCAAGGACTGACTATTTCCTATATGAGCAATTCCTTTGGGAAACACTTGAAATCTGGCTTCAGGGTCTGAAGACACAGACTCTTTCTACCTGACGACAAAGCCAATGAACGTGTTTCTGTCTTACTCTGAATCTCTGGAGAATTTTCTCCCTTGGAGATTAAGTGAGTGGAGAGCCCCAACACTATCCACTCTCTTCCTGACATGAGTAAATGAAGGTTGTCAATTATGCAAGGAAAGAGCAGCTCTAGAAATAAATTTTTCAAATGCAAGAAAATTTAATTGAGGATGGCAAATCACAAACACATTCACACGCACAGGCAAAACTGAATTGGATTTAAGGCCCAGAAAGACTCTAACGAGCCCCTAACACAAGTAACAAGTGGAATTCTCTTTATGTGCTTTTGTTTCTCTTCAAGGTGTGTTTCTCCATTACCTAAATCCAGAAGCAAGTGGTAAAATAAGCCAGGCAGCAGTTAACTGTACTGACATGCCACATTTTTTAATGTTTCACGAACAAAAGGAGGTTGAGGAGAAGTCAGCAAAAAAAATGTTGTAGTTCTGAAGAAAAAGACAACAGATAGAGACAAACAATTATTTGAAAATCAAGGAGTCGGAAAAATACTGCTTTAAATTCAATAAATACTGTTAAGTTTAGAGTCAGAGCTTTCCCTCATGGAAACAACTTTGAAACATTTTGTTATTTTAATAGTTAAATCACTGCTCTGGTATACATACTCTTTAGACTACAGACTTATTAATGCCTATATGACCAATAATTTTAAAAGATTTCATCAGTACTGATGCCTCTGTTCTCTCCAGATAGTTTGTTTTTGAGAAATAGCATGTGGAAGTATAAATGGCTGTATAAAATTGTCAGTTGTTCATCTATTATTATGAATAATTTTGAATCCATGGAAAGTGTTTTTGTAATCAAAAGAAAATAAATCATAGAGGTGTCAAAAATTGGCCTTCATAATTAAAAAAAAAATAAGCATAAATTATGACACCAAATGTCCTCACTGAGCTAGTCTCATGTTAGGAATCCATTTATAGGTGTCATTGTTTCATAAAATAAATTTTCTGACATTCACTAGAAAAGTCCTTTCCATACTCATTTTCTCTAGTGTATCACCTTTGTTAATGCTAATCCCACTCACTAGAATACATTCTCCTTTCTGTTCATTTAAATTCAGTTTACTTCCTTAGAAGACCAAATTTAAGAACTGACTGACTTGCTTCAAACCTTTCCCAACCAAGGCTTCAATATCCCTTCTTCCTGACCTTTAATAATACCTACTGCCTCAGTCTTTCCAACTCAGTAATACCTCAACAACCATGGTAATAATTTTCTAAAATGTATTGTGATTAACAAAACCTAATAGTTGGTTAGATCAAAGTCTCAGAGAAAATATAGGAATAAGAAAAGAAAAAATCTTTTGAATTGGAGTTAGCTTGCTCTCATGACCTTGCAATTAGGAACTCCTGCAGCTGAAGCAGATTCTCCCACAAGTTTAATGTTGAAGAAAGAGGTCTCGATCTCTTGTCTTTAAATTAGCAGCACTTACAGACTTAAAATTTACTCTATTATTTACCTGATTTCTCCCTGGTTTCATAGTTTCCTGCAAATCTTAGCAAAATGCTATGTCACCAACTGACTAAAATACTGGGTTGTAAAACCATCAGTTTTCTGAGATAGTCTTCTATGTATTATTAGAGAACACATAGGTTTTACGTTGCAACACTGTTTCACAGACGCAGTGAAATTACCAGGAGGGCATGGTAATAACCATCATGCTTCATTGTTCAGTCACACAATGATCAGATTGATGTTGTTGTTGTTAACTGCTGTTGAGTCAGTTCCAATTCATAGTGTCCCAGTATAGGATTTTTGAGGAGCAGCAGATGGGTTGAACTGCCAACCCTGTGGTTAGCAGTCTAGTGCTTCTCCTACAGTGCCACAACAGGACTCCAATTATAAGATGGAGTTATCTCAAAACGCTGGTTTGTGTATATTGTATTTATTTATTCCACTAAAAAAATATAAGTCCAAACGTAATCATTAAAAAAATGTTCTGAGTCCATACTGTTGTTGTTAAGTGCGCTGAGTAGGTTCTGCCTCATAACGATGCTGTATAGGGTTTCCAAGGAGCAACTAGTGAGTATGAACTGCTGACACTGCAATTCAAACCAACATTTCTAAGGTTATTAAAATCAGAAGAGTTTGTACTTCATTTGTGATTTATTACATTGTTCTCTATAAATTTGTAAATATTCCAAATATCTATAATAAATTGAAAACAAACCAAACACAAAATCTGTAAGTATGCTAAGAGGCAGAAAATGTATTCCAACATTTAGTAACAAAAAAAAGAAGAAAGTATATTTTTCCAAGAGAAGCACTGATAAAAAGACCCTGAATTCGAATCTCATTATCTCTACTTTCTAGCTGTATAACCTCATATAATTAAGTATATTATTTAATTTCTGTGTCCTCATGTCCTGATTTGTTAACCTGAAATAATAGAATCTTTTAATTTTGAAGATTAAATGAGTCTATTTGTAAGGTACTCATAAGAGTCCTGCACATAGAAAACACCCTGTAAATGTTTGTTAAATGAATGAAAAACACTTCATACTCATTTGCCCATCACTTCATGGACATCTTGATTTGGAAGTTAAGCTTTTTAAAGAGGCATCCTACCTGAAGATGTTTACAAGGAGAAAAGAGCCAAAGAACATTATTTTTAAAAACCCCATATTTTAGAGATCTTCAAAAAATGCAAGCAATATAAATAAATGATTTTACAAAACTGAAATAATAAATGCATTATAATCTTTTTATCCTCTGTGTGTGCATACTTTCCTCACTTCAAAAAATAAGTCATTACAGGTCTCTACAAGCAAACAACAAAATTATTAAAATGGTAAATGATCATCCAATTTCAGGTTTTTACTTAAATCCTTGAGCTTTCTTAAAAACCTAAATTATATATTTGAATAATAGCAAATTGCACCAAAACTGGAATTTCAGCCTCCAAACTTTCTAGCCTGTCAGTCTTCTACACATCTGTAAGATAGGTTCACTGAGAAACTCAACCAAAATAATATAATTTTAAAAAAAGTGTTTATTGTGAATTATGTAATAGTTTACATGGGAGAACACCAGCTTTACATTCATCCTATCATATTTCATTGCATTGCAATGATTACAATCCTCTGCATGCTTCATCAAACAACCAAAGGGTACACCCCTCAAGCCTGCCCCCCAGCCATCAACACACAGAGCCTCTCCCCCTCCCTGAATCCAGAGTCCCTAGAGCTCCATCTCTCCATGTCTGCCTCCATCTCTAGCATCACTTCTTCTCTGGACAGGGTCCCACACTCCACTCTTTTCCCTTTATGGTTCCAGGGACCTCTGGTCCTGGACTGAAAAATCAACCACTCCTCTCCTTTTGTTAGAAAACGTCTACCTTTACATTTCCAACACTCACAGTCAGTGCTACTGAACCACAAGAGTCTTATCCTCATCTTCTTTCATCAGCCCCATTCAAACAGATTGGAAACCACTCAGTGGAGATTCTACCTTCTCCCGCACCCTCTAGAACTAGGTTCCCTCTTGAAAGCTTGTAAGCCAGTCAAAATAATTTAATTTTTGAAACATGACAAAAACTTAAATTTATTCAGCGTTGCTTCTCTGATTCATTAAAATGTATAATACATAAAAACAGCTTTTAAACAAGAGTTTAATTTATTGCCATTACTCATAATCTCCATTATACAGACCTTAACATAATTCGATTAATCACTCTGGTTTTCCTTAATTCTCAAAAAGAATTTAATAAATAGGAAAATGGCTTAACTCTTGGGACACTAACCAGTAGATTCCACCACTCTTCTATTTGTTTACCACACAGTGATGGTTTGCATATTACTGTGATGCTGGAGGGTGTACCATCAGTATTTTGAATGCCGGCAATGTCAACCATGATAGACAGGCTTTAACCAAGATTCCAGACTAAGAAAGACTTAGAAAAAGGAGAGAAAGGCTACTTCCGAATGTTTAGCCACTGAAAACCTTATGAATAGCAGTGAAACACTGTTGTTGCTACTGTTAAGTGCCATTGGGTTTGTTCTGACTCATCCTACACCCTTAGGATATCCAAGGAGAGGTAGGTGAATTTGAACAGCCAAACTTGCTGTTCAATTCGACCTTACTGTCCAGTGATTATCCTACAGCACCACATGAGGACACTGTCAGATAACACCAGAGTACTGGATATTGAAATATGCTGAATAGCACTACGGTATTGTCAGATATGGTGCAGGAAGATGAGCCCCAAGGGTTAGAAGGCACTCAAAACATGACTGGGGAAAAGTTGTCTCTTGAAAGTAGACTTAACAGTAATGACACAAATGGAGTAAAGTCTTCAAAACCTTCATTTACTGACGGGGCACAACTTAAATTGAGGAGAAACAGCTACAAACATCCATTGACAATTGGAATTAGAAACATACAAAGACTGAATCTAGGATTATTAGAAGCTGTCAAAATGAAATGGAATACATAAGCATCAATATACTAGACATTAGTGACCTGAAATTGACTGGTATTGACCATTTTCAATCTAACAATCTCATGGCTTAGAATACCAGAAATGACAAATCGAGGAGGAATGGCTTCACATATATCATCAAAACAGAACATTTCAAGATCTATCTTGAAGTATAATGCTGGCTGAGATAGGTATATCCTACAAGGAAGACCAGCTAATACCACTATTATTCAAATGTATGCACCAACCACAAGAACCAGTGATGATGAAATTGAAGAAATCTATCAACTTCTTCGGACTGAAATTGATACACAATACACAATCAAGTAGAATTGATAATTACTGGTGATTGGAATGGAAAAGTTGGAACAAAGAAGAGGGATCAGTCACTGAAAAATATGGCCTTAGCGATAAAAATGATACTGGGTATACCATTAGAGAATTTTGCATGCAAATATCTTTTCTGAATAACATGAAAAATGATTATACACGTGGACCTCACAAGATGAAAGAAACAGAAATCAAATTGATTACATCTATGAGAAGACAGTGGAAAAGCTCCATGTCATTAGTCAAAACAAGGCCAGGGCAGACTATGGAACTGACCATCAATTTGCTCATATGCAAGTTCAGGTTGAAGCTTAAGAAGAAGAAAATTAAAACGAGAAGCCAAAATATAACCTTGAACATATCCCACTTGAATTTAGAAACCATCTCAAGAACAGATTTGATGCATTAGATACTAATGACTGAAAGTCAGGAGCGTTGTGGATGACATCAAGGACTTCATACAGGAAGAAAGAAAAAGGGTATTAAGAAGACAAGGAAAAAAAGAAAAAATCCAAAATGGATTTCAGGAGAGACTCTAAAACTTGATCTCCAATGGAGAGATGCAAAAACAAACGGAAAAATGAAGAGGTAAAAGAGCTGAACAGAAGAGTTCAAAGGGCAGCTCAATAAGATAAAGTCAAGTATTATAATAAAATAAGCAAATACATAGATTTACAAAACCACACACTCAGCATTTCTCAAGTTGAAACAACGGAGGAAAAAAATTAAGCCTCAACTCACAATACTGAAGGATCTATGGGTAAAATATTGAATGCTGCAGAAAGCATCAAAAGACGATGGAAGGAATAAACAGAGTCAGTGTACCAAAGAGAGATAGTTGATGTACAACCATATCAAGAGATAGCATATGATTCAGAGCCAGTGGTACTGAAGAAATAAGTCCGATGTACATTGAAGGCATTGGCAAAGAACAAGGCTCTGGGAATTGATGGAATACAAATTGAAATTTTTCTCAATAAACTGGAGACACTCATTCATCTATGCCAAGAAATTTGGAAGACAGTTACCTGGCCAACTGACTGGAAGAGATTCATATTTGTGCCCATTCCAAGGAGAGGTAACCCAATGGAATGCAGAAATCATCATACAATATTGTTACTACCACCTGCAAGTAAAATTTTGCTGAGGATAATTCAAACTAGCTGCAAAAATTACATTGACAGTGAAGTGTCTGAGATTCAAACACTTGGAAGAGGACATGGAATAGAGACATCACTGCTGATGTCAGATGGAACTTTGCTTAAAGCAGAGAGTACCAGAAAGATGTCTACCTGTGCTTTATTGACTACGAAAAAGGTTTGACTGTGTAGATCATAACAAACCATGGAGAACTTTATGGAGAACGAGTATTCCGGAACAATTAATAGTGCACATGAGGAACCTGTACATAGAACAAAACAAAAGGACACTGAATGGTTTAAAATCAGGAAAGGTGTACCTCAGAGTGGTATTATTTCACCATACTTATTCAATTTATATGTGGAGCAAATAATCTAAGAAGCTGGATTATTTGAAGAGAAACATGGCATCTGGATTGAAGGAAGACTCATCAACAACCTGTAATATGCAGATGCTACAACCTTGCTTGCCGAAAGCAAAGAGGACTTAAAATACTTACTGGTGAAGATCAAAGATCACAGCCTTCAGTATGGGTTGCACTTCAATATAGAGAAAACAAAAATCCTCACAACTGGACTGATAAATAACATCATGATAAATGGAGAAAAAAATTGACCTTGTAAAAGACTTCACTTTGCTTGGATCTACCATCAACATTCATGGAAGTTGTTGTTGTGTGCCGTGGAGTCGGTTCCGACTCATAGCGACCCTGTACAGGGTTTCCGAGGCTGTCAATCTTTACGGGAGCAGAAAGCCTCATCTTTCTCCCGCGGAACAGCTGGTAGTTTCGAACTGATGACCCTGAGGTTAGCAGCCCGATTTGTAACCACTACGCTACCAGACAGAGCTCCTTTCATGGAAGTAGCAGTCACGAAATCAAATGACATGTTGCATTACGCATTTTTTCTATTTGTGAAATAGAAATAGATCAATCAATAGAAACACTATACTATTGATTACTAATACTTATGCCTTTTAAATATGAGGGAGCTTCAAAAAGTTCGTGGAAAAATTCCACTACCTTTCAATTTAATTATTCCATAAACTGATGCTGTAGGACATTACAAAGAGACTTTTAAAAAGTTTATGGAATTGCTCTGGTAGCGCAGGAGTTACGAATCGGGCTGCGAACCTCAAGGTCAACAGTTAGAAACAACCAGCCATTCTGCGGGAGAAAGGTGAGGCTTTCTACTCCCGTAAAGATTTACAGTCTTGGAAACCCTGTTAATGGTCGCTGTGAGTCGGAACCGACTCCACGGCACATAACAACAACAACTGATGATTACATTTTGCCATGTGGTTTAAGGATAATATTTCTCCTTCTTTAGAGGATTCAATCTTAGATACTATATTGCTTTGGTGCCTGCCAGCTATTGTGATTGCTAGCTATTAGGGAAATTTTCTTGCTTCAGGTATCTCTCCAATTTGAGGTAGACCTAATTAAATAAAAATAGTGAATGGGTTTGGGTGCTGAGAAGAGCTGGCTCAAAGTACAGAATAAAACAGTCCATTGTATAGTTGAGCTGATTTTAATCATACTGTCTGGAATAGCATAGAGAATGCCAATTTAAACTGAAATGAATAATACTAATTAGTTTTCCATAAGCCAAAAAACAAGGACCCTATCATTAGTTTTCCCTCTGCCTGGTAAATTTAATTATAAACATTTAGGATTAAAAAAACAACAACAGTAATTCCTGAAAGTTTAGATGTATCAAAATTTTTCAATATATATATAAAACAAAAAGCCTGGAGATGTTTTAAATATAAGATCTATATTATTGAGGAAATTTCTTTGCAAATGTAGAAATGGAATTAAGTTAAAGCTGTGACACCTTAGCATGAACACTCACCTCAATGTTTATTTGAACCATAAAGTTCAAACTCACCAGCCGCTCCTCAGAAACCCTATACAGGGTCGCCATGTGTCGGAATCCACTGGATAGCACTTAACAACAATATCAATTTTGCAAACTATATATACTATTTTTCAGGACTTTCAGAGCATGTATATATAGTTTGCAAATAACTCCCTGCAAATATTTTGGGTTGCTGTTCCTTTGTATTCATAGGAAAAACTGTTAAAAGCCTAAGATTAAATACTGTACTGCAGATGTCTTTGCTATTGGAAAAAGCCCTGGTAGCACTATGTACTAAGCAATGGGTTGCTAACCACAAAGTCAGTGGTTCAAACCCACCAGCCACTCTGAGGGAGAACGATAGGGTTAACTGCTTCTGTAAAGATTTCCAGTCTCAGAAACCCTAAGGGGTAGTTCTACTGTGTCCTAAAAGGGTCGCTATGAGTCAGAATTGACTCAGTGACAGTGGGTGTTTGCTTTAGAGCAACATTTCTCTCCTCTTTTTCATTGCTTTTGGATAACAAACAACAGTTAGTTTTGCTCCACTTAAAATAACTGCTTACTAGTAATCCATCAATTAATATAATTTTTAAAAAATTTTCATTCATAGTTACCTCATTCTAAAACATGTAAGCCTGTAATCATGGTACTTAATATTTGTGCTCATTGGAAAAACTCAGAGAGGAAAACTGAGGCTATAAGACGTTGTTGTTGTTGTTGTTAAGTGCCATGGAGTCAGTTCCGACCCATAGAGACCCTGTATAGGGTTTCTGAGGAGCATCTGGCGAGCTTGAACTGCCGTCTTTGAGGATGCCTAACAAGAAATTCTTAGGAAAGGTCTAATCTTCAAGCGGGCACACATTTCCAGCCCAAACTAAGAGAGTTTGAGTGCTACTGGGAACACAGAAGAACTGAAATGGTGCTCCAGTGGAACCAGTGTTGAATTATCCAATAAGCAAAGTGAGCATGGACTTATTTTGCTTATTTACTAATCTGTTGTGAACAATTTCATATTTTTTCACATAAAAAATTTCTGCTTTTGGGTATTGTTGGCATCTGTCTGTTTTCTAACACCACAGCATCTTCCTATAGAAATAAAGCCTATTTTCACATTAACGATCCCTGTCAAGGATGGAAAATCCAATAAGCAAGACAAGCACAGGCTTACTTGTGTTTATTTACTTATCTGTAGCGAACACTTTCATGTCATGTGGTAGAAAACATGTGAAACTATTCATTACAGATTACAGCAAGTAATCAAGCACAAGTAAGTCCATGATTACTTTGCCTTTGCCCATATCCAGTCACAGAAAGCTCTCACCCAACTGTACTTCAACTTTAACTAAAGAGGAATTAGAAGCCTTAACTAGTATTACACTTAAAAGAGACATTAGTTTTTGAATACTTGTTCAAAAACTTACTTGAGTGCCACTTCAATCTTTTAAGCAATGTATCTTCTGAAACATGCTATTAATACTATATTTATGTTAAAAAAAAAAAAAAAAGGAACCCTGGTGGAACAGTGGTTAAAGTGCAAGACTGTGAACCATAAGGTCGGTGGTTCAAATAAACCATCTGCTTTGAAGTAAAGATGGGTTGTCAGTTTTTGTTCATATTATAATTAGAAAACCAATGGGGCAGTTCTATTCTGTTCTATAGGGTCACTACGAGTTGAGTTAACTCGACAGTAATGGGTGTTTTGGTTGTTGTGTTTTTTTAAACACGAATAATACCCAATGTAAGTTAGCAATATGCATCCTTGATATGATTAATTATATGTTTCTTAATCAGTGAATTAATAATATTCTTTTAAAAAACCATGGTAACTTTCAAACTTTCCTTGTGCTCTAATGAATGATCTAGTAAAGCCAGCAATAGGCTGGAATTTCCTTGATTCTTCAATACTCACGTTCTTTAATCTTTATGTTGTGTGTCATCAAGTTGGTTCCAACTGATTGTTGTGGTTAGGAGCTCTCTGCTTATCATAATGTTATTATTGGTCAGAGTCCTAGTGTGGCACTGTGGGTTAATGTGCTGGACTGTAAAGTCGGTTTAAACTACAAGGTTGGCAGTTCAAGCTCACCAGCCGCTCCTTGGAAACCCTATACAGGGTGGCTATGGGTCAGAACTGACTCAACGGCGCTTAAAAACAATAACAAAAATTATTGGTCCAGTGGTGAAGATTTTTTTTTTGTTTTCTTTACACTGAGGTGTAATCCATACTTAAGGCCGTAGTCAGTATTTTAAGTCCTCTTCTATTCCAGCAAGCAATGTTGTATCATATGGATTTCACAGGTTGTTAATGAGTCTTCCTCCAATCCTGATGCCATGTTCTTCTTCATATAATACACCTTCTCAGATTATTTGCTCAGCATACAGACTGAATTAGTGTGGTAAAAGGATATAAACTTGGTATGTACCTTTCCTTATTTTAAACCATTTAGTATCCCCCTTTTCTGTTCATAGAGGCTACTCAAGAGCACAGTTAAGTGTTTTGAAGTATCTATTCTTAACAATATTATCCATAGTTTATCATGATCCAGACAGTCAAAAGCCTTTGCATAGTCAATAAAGCACAAGGATACATCTTTCTGGTATTCTCTGATTTAAGACCAGATCCATCTGATGTCAGTAATGATATCCCTAGTTTCCTGTCCTCATCTGAATCCAACTTGAATTTCTGGCAGGTCCCTGACAATGTACTGCTGTAACCATTTTTAAATTATCTTCAGCAAAAATTTACTTGTATGTGATATTAATGACATTGTTCAATGATTTCCACATTCCATTGAGTCACCTCTCTTTAGAATAGACATAAATTTAGATCTACTTCAATCAGTTTGCCAAGTGTCTGTCTTCCAAATTTCTTGGCATAGATGAGTGAGCAACTCTAGTGCTGCATCAGTTTGTTCAAAGATTTCAATTTATACTCTATTAATTCCTGAAGACTTACTTTTCACCAGTGCCTTCAGTGTAGTTTGAACTTCTTCCTTCAGTACCACTGGTTCTTGATCATATGGAATCTCTTGAAATGATAGAACATTGACCAACTTTTTCTGGTACAATAACTCTTATATTATTCCTTCTATCTTCTTTTGTTGCTTTCTGAATCATTCAATATTTTGCCCATAGAATCCTTCCTCTTTGTTTCAAACTTCTGCATTCCAATCACCCATAATTATCAGTACATCAAGATTACATATTTGATCAATTTCAGACTAAAAAAGTTGGTAGAATTTTTCAATTTCATCGTCACTGGCTTTAGTGGCTGGTGCATAAATTTGAATAATAATATTATTGGATCATCTTTATAGGTGTGGAGTCCTGGTGTGGCACTGTAAGATAAGTACTGGACTGCAACCACAAGGTCAGCAGTTCAAACTCACCAGCTGTTCCTAGTAAAACCTATATAAGGTCACTATGAGTTGGAACCCAATTTTCGGTAGTTAACGACACAGCCACCTTGTAAGTGTATGGAAATTATCACAGCTAGCACTGTATTTCAAGAAGGATCTTGAAATGTTCTTTTTCAAGTGACACTATTCCTCTTCAATTTGTTCTTCCCGATGTTGTTGTTAAGTGCTCTCAAGTTGGTTCCGACCCATAGTGACCCTGCATAGGATTTCTAAGGAGCGACTAGTGAGCTCGAACCACTGACCTTGCAGTTCAAACTGACTTTGCAGTCCAGTGTGGTAAATTATCTGATTCTAAATGGCCAATACCAGTCATTTCATTTTTGACAACTTCCGATTTTCTTAGATTCATATTTTGTATGTTCCACATTCTTATTATTAATGTATATTTGCAGCTCTTTTTCCTCATTTTGAGTTGTACCTCATAAGAAAATCAAGGTCCTGAAAAATTTGCTCCATTCACATTTACATTGAAGAGGTAGCTGTTCCCCATTCGTATTTTTAATGCTATCCAACCTGAGGTGTTCATCTTCTAGCATTATATTTGACAATGTTCCATTGCTATTTATAATGTTTTCATCTTCTGGCATTGCATCTAATGATATTCTGCTACTATTCTGCTATTTATAAAGTTTTCAGTGGCTAACCCTTCTTAAGTAGCCTGCTTCTCATTCTTTCTAATACGAAAATTCCACTGAAAATTGTTCACCATAGATGATCATGTTGATATTTATAGTACCAATGACACAGTTTCCAGCATCATGGAATCACACAATCCACCACAATATGACAAATTGACAGACAAGTGGTGACCGTATGTAGTATTTCTGAGAGCAGCTGTTGGATTTGAACTGCTGACCTTGCAGTTACCATTTCAGTTCTTAGCCTACAGCACCATACCAGACAAAACATTCAGAAGAGTGTTTATACTCTGCATATGATCTAATTAAAGTAACAGATAAATTTATATAATCACAGAGCTAATTGCTCATGTCAAATTTGTTTACTTTATTTTAAAATGCAATCCTCAGGAGATTCTATTTAATCTACTCTAGATACTGGCCATTAAAACCTTTCTGAATAATCAATCATCATGGTCTCTGTATGCAAAGTACTTAAAACATGGTCTAAAAAGAAGGTTCTTGAAGTATAACCCTAGAGGACAGAACAAAGCATAACATAATAGTAGAAAGAATTATAGGAAATCTAACTCTAACAGAAAAAAAGACTTTTTTTTCCTTTTAAATTACATGTCATAGTTGAGTACACTTAAAAGAAAGAAAGGAAGAAAGAGAGAAAGAAAAGCATTCATTTTCCTAAGAAAGACAATGGATTTTCATAACTTAAATACAATCTAGTTCAATGGTTCAAAAATAGAAAAAGAAAAATAGACACAAAATGCAGGCTGTCAAATGCTGTGTAGGATTAAGGTATAAAGGCTAGGAGCCTATTTTTATCAGTGGTAACCTAGCTAATGAACTGCTTCTTCCACATAGATACTGACCCTATGCTTAATTTTTTTGAGGCCTTTGAAGTAATAAAACTTGAATATAATCTTGCCACTCTTTTTCAGGTCTTGTTTACAGCAAAGTGGCTTCAGGAGATTTAGTTAATATTCCAGTATTACACAACAGTGTCTTTTCCACACCTAAGCTGAATTTAAGTTTCAAAATAAACTCATTCATTCAACCACTTTGAAAGTAAAATTATAAGTCAGTTTTCAGAGCTTTCAAATATAAATGTATGTACCATTGAAACTGGGCACCACTAAGATTTCTGTACATCACATTTCCATGAACATAACATCCTACAACAAGTTTTCCGGTCAGAAGGGGCACCCTAGTAAAAATTAACAGCCAGAATTAATAGTTGAGCTATTCCTAGACTGTATAAATCACTATTCTGGAACAATGCTGATATAAAAAATAAAATAAAAAAATCATTGCTCTTGAGATGATTCCAACTCATAGCAACTGTATGTTGTTGTTGTTGTTGTTAAGTGCCATCGAGTCGGGTC
>NW_006408803.1:201326-202865 GCF_000296735.1 Chrysochloris asiatica
TGAAAAAAGTAAGATGTGAATTGTTTCAATATTTTCACTCACCTTTTTTATCTTTCCAGCATTTTTTACTTATTTTCTTACTTTTATTTTGAAATAATTATAGACTGGTAGGAAGTTAAAAAATAGTACATGCATATTGGATAAACAAATTGTGGTATACACAATTGTATGCAAATATATATAAATGGAATTCTAAGTAACTATAAAGCATACCAATGAGTCTGAAAAACATCTTATAATGTGGATGTATCTCGAGGACATGCTGAGGATATGTTAGGCTGACTGAAATAAGTCAATCACAGAAAGACAAATATTGTATGGTCTCATTTTTACAAAAAAGGTCAAGAATAGATACATAGACACAGAAAGCAATGATTTTTTGATAATTACCAGGAGTGGGAGGGAATCAATAGGGAATCAATTTCTAAATAGTAACCACTTGTTATCTTTAGTGCTAGAAAGGCAATACTCAAATGGATGAAATATGTACAACTTGACAAAGGTAAATGAACTCAAGATGTACAAAGGAATAAGGGATAATTTCGGTAAATACTGCAACGTACAATTCTGTAACACAGTAATAATAATAAAAAATATGTGTGCTGTTACATACAAAGATAAACATGTAAATACAAGAATTGGTCAAAAAGTATTACTTCTAGGATCCTAATTTATTTATTCACTGGTTTATTCCAAACAAAACATGTTCATACATGTTTCTGTGATTACTGGGTAGCTGCAGATAAGTTCTCTCAGTAATACACTTATCTTAATCTTGTTAGGGTGCCTTCAAAACAAAGGTCCAATCAAAACAACCACTTTCAAGGGAATCTGCTGAGCCAGTTAAATTCAAAGCAGAGAGGTCAGCTCAGAAGGTCATGGCAACTGTTTTGTTGGGATTCCAATGGATATTCTTAATAGATTAAGAAAATTGAAAACTGTCCTAGAGAGAAAGAGACCTAGAAAGTTGTGCCAAGGAATTTTTTTCATCACAACACTGTACCTGCTTATTCCTCAGAGATAGCAAGGGTGTCCTACAAGAATTTCATTAGAAAACCTCACCCTACAGACAGTATCTGGTTCCTAAAGACTTCTTTTGTTTGTTAAAGTAGAGGGTCAAAGAAAAAGAAGTAGCCCTCCAATTAGATGGATTGGCACAGTGATAGAAGCAATGGGGTCAAATGTAGCACTGATTGTGGGGTTGGCCCAGGACCAGGCAGGGTTTTGTTGTGTTATGCGTAAGGTCACTACAAGTTGGTATTGAGTCAACAGCACTTAACAACTAAAAAGATTTCTTTTTGTTCTCAACACTCAAAGAACATTTCAAAGTAACACTGATGTTGTGACGTGGTAGATATCAAAGAACACAAAATTTTTTAGGGGAGGGTTGTTGTTGTTGTTGTTGTTGTCAGGTGCCATCGAGTCGGAACGGACTCATAGCGACTCCATGCACAGCAAAACGAAACAATGTCTGATCCTGGACCAACCCCACCACTGCTACCACACTTGACGCCATCAATCTCGTTGGGGGTCTTCCTC
>NW_006408803.1:204954-215621 GCF_000296735.1 Chrysochloris asiatica
CATATTTTGGCTCTCGTGGACTTGTTTTCATTTTCTTCAGCTTCAGTTTGAATTTGCATGTGAGTAATTGATGGTCTGTTCCACAGTCTGCCCCTGGCCTTGTTTTCACTGATGATATGGTGCTTTTCTATCTTTTCTTTCCACAGATGTAGTCAATTTTATTTCTATGTGTTCCATGGGAGGGTTAGACAAATGAAAATACTGCTTTCAGAAATGTAGATTTAGTGGAGGATATGTTAAGAACCAACAGCTTCACACTTGATATTTCTGTTTAATAGCGGTTTCTGTGATTTTATAGCAAAACTTTTTGACTCACCCTTGTATGTGTATAGAAAGGTATATGTGAGTACATGTATATGTATAGATGTCTGTAGGCATATGAATATATATGTTTGTGTATGCTGCATATGTTGTTGTTGTTAAGTGCAACCCTGTATAGGGTTTCTAAGGAGCAGCTGGTGAATTTGAACTCTCGATCTTGCGGTTCAAATCGACCTTGAGTTTGTCTGCTTATCCTATGGTGCCACAAAGCTATTAGGAAGCACAGTTACAGAGACTTCCTACACGTATCTAAACACCTAGAGGAATTGGATTACTGGGATGAAAAGCATAGGACCATAGTCTTATGGGACAAGTTAGCCAATTGGCATAATATATATTATAAAGATAAATTTTTACATTTGAGTTTGCTTAACAATGTATGGAGTCTTAAAAACTTGTAAGCAGCCATATAAAATACAACTTATCAGTCTCTACTCATCAGGAACAAAACAAAATGAAGGAAAGCGAAGGTTCAAAGAAGAAATTAGTCCACAAGGCTGTGAGTCTAAAAGAACCACAGCTTCACAGATATCACTTGAGATCAGAAGAACTAGATGATGCTCAGCTACTACTATTATCTGTTCTGATCAGGGACATGACAGAAAGCCCTGGATAAAATGGTAGAAAAAGTGTAGATCAAAACCCACATTCCTAATAAAGGTCAGACTTACTGGATAGGTAGAGACTAGAAGAACCTCAGAATCTGTTGTCCTATAATACTCTTTCAATTTGGAGCTAAAGCCACTCCCAGTGGTCACTTCTTATCCAAATAATAGATTGACTTATAAAACAAAGAATATCATCTGTGAGTAATTTGTTCCCTTAAATAACCAACTGTATGGAACCAAATGGTTAACATCTACTCTAAAGTAAAGATGAGAAAGTGAAGAGAGGCAAGGAGCCTAGATTAAAGGAAACAGAACAGAATGTAACAAATGTCACAGAACAGTTTGTATAAAAATAGTTAAATGATTAGTCTAAGTTGCTGTGCACATCATGATAAGCAAAGAGAAGACTGAAGTTGTCAAAGACTTCATTTTGTTTGGATCCACAATCAATGCTCATGGAAGTAGCTGTCAAGAAATCAAATGACATCTTGCATTAGGAAAATCTGCTATAAAAGACTACTTCTAGACTGACTGTGAGGGTTGGAAATGTAAAGGTAGACATTTTGTAGCAAAATGAGGGGAGTGGTTGACTTTGTACTCTAGGAGCAGAGGTCCCTGGGACCATCAAGGGAGAAGAGCGGAGTGTGGGACCCTACTCAGAGAAACAGTGATGCCAGAGATGGAGGCAGAGACGATGACATGAAGAGATGGAGTGGTTGGGGACTCTAGACCCAGAGAGGAAGAGGGGCTGTGTGCTGATGATCGAGGGGCAAGCTTTCAGGGTATACTATTTGGTTGGTTGATGATGTATGGAGGGGATTGTAACCATGGCAATGCAACGATATACGATAGGATGAATGTAAAGCTAATGTTCTCCCATGTAAACTATCACATGATTCACATTAAAAAAAAAGACTACTTCTAAATGTTGAAGAGCAAAGATGTTACTGACCCAATCCATGGTATTTTCAATTGCTTCATTTGTATGCAAAAGTTGGACAATGAAGAAATAATACAAATGTAGAATGGATGCATTTGAAATATGGTTTTGGTGAAGAATATTAAAAATACTATGGACTGCGAGAAGAACAAACAAATCTATCTTGCAAGAGGTACAGTCAGAATGCTCCCTAGAGGCAAGGATGGCAAGACTTTATTTCTTGTTCTTAGGACATGTTATCAGGAAGCCCCAGTCCCTGGAGAAGTATATCATAACTGGTAAAGGAAGACCCACAAGATGGACTGACATAGTGGCAGCAACAATGGACTCAAACATAGGCAGTGTTTTGTTCTTATGCGCAAAGGATCATTACACGTGAGAAACACCTCAAAGGCACATAAGAACAACAACTTGCTGTATAAACTTTCACCTAAACATAATAAAATATTATTTTAAAAACATAACAAATATGAACTTGACCTATACTCATGGAGGCAGTAGCTCTAAATACCAACAGAGAGGGAAGGAATCTTGACATCAAGTATCAGTGCTATCCCCTCTACATACAGAATAGATAGGAACTGGCAACTTAGACGTTGGCTACCTAAAATGAGGGGGCGATAAAGGCATGAAGTGAATGGCTTACAAGGTTTCAAGAGGGAGCTTAGTTTAAGAGGGTGTGAGGGAAGATAGAGTCCCCACTGAATAGTTTTCATCTGGTAAAAAGAGATGGCGATAAGATTCTTTTGATTTCGATAGTGACTAATTGCTATCATGACTAATAGCCACTGTAACAATTGTAAAAGTAGAAGTTTTATAACAAAAACGGGGGAGTAGTTAATCTTATAGCTCAGAAACAGAGGTCCCTGGGACCATCAAGGGAGAAGAGCACAAGAGGAATGTGGGACCTTATCCAGAGGAGCAGTGACACCAGAGATGGAGGCAGAGATGGAGACATGGAGAGAGCGAGCAGCTGAGGATTCCAGATTCATGGGAAGAGAGGGAGTGAGAGCTGACATCCAGGAGGCAGGCTTGCAGAATGTGCCCTTTGGTGGTATAAATTATTATATATGTCTGAGTGTTTGAAAAAAAAGAAAAAGAAAAAGAGATAAAATGAATAGAGAGAAATACTGTTACCTGATGGTACATGGATGGGATTATAATCATTGTAATAAAACAAGTTGTATGATTTGTTGACTGTGAAACTGATGATCTGCCTTGTTAACTTTCAGTCAATTCACAATTTAAAAAAAAAAAAAAATTGCAAAAAAATCCAGTGAACTCTTCACCTATCTTTCCCCAATAATGATATCTTATATAACTATTTGTTGTTGTTGTTGTTAAGTGCCGTCGAGTCGGTTCCGACCCATAGCGACCCTGTACAGGGTTTCCGAGGGTGTAAATCCTTTCGGGAGTAGAAAGCCTCATCTTTCTCCCGTGGAACGGCTGGTAGTTTCGAACCGCTGACCTTAAGGTTCGCAGCCCGATTCGTAACCACTACGCTCTATAGTACAACATAAAAACCAGGAAATTGATGCTGGTACAATACTTTTGTTAACTGCAGATCTTGCTCAGTTTCTTCAGTTTTTACATGCACTTATTTGTGCATATGTGTATAGTTTTATGCAGTTTGAGCCAATGTATAGATTTATATAACCATCTCATTAACACAGAATACCTGTTTAGAGTCACACCTGTCACTTCCAGCTCTGTTCCCTTCCAGCCATTCATCTGTTCTCACCTCTCTTTGGAATTGGCACAAATATGGATCTCTTCCAATAGAACAACATTTGTTGAAAATACTGTCCATCCATTTTTGCACATTTGTCAAAAACATTTGAGTGTGTCTGTGTGAGATTTTTAAAAGGTTTTCTGTTCTGTTCTGTTGATTTTTTTATCTCACCAATTATTTAAATACCAAGTAAGTACTAACACTGGGTAGAGTGGTTTTTCCAACTTTATTCTTTTAGCTAGTTGCCTTAGCTATTCTAGAATGTTGACGTTGTTGTTAAGTGCCTGTACAGGGTTTCCATGGAGCAGATGGTTGGTTTGAACTGTTGACCTTTTGGTTGACACCACACCACACCACACCACACCTACTTTTTCAAATAAATTTTAGAATTGGTTTTCCATATAAATTTCTAATTTTAGAATATATCCAAAAAATGTTCTTGGGGTTTTGATAGTAATTGTAATACACCAATGGATAAATTTGGGAATAATTTGATTAAATTATTTTTAAAGTTCAAATAAGATAAACACTGTTATGTAAAATACAAAAGTACAATAAAAAGCAAACAACATGATAAAGTAATCTTTCCAGTTGTTCTATGTTTCCTTATGTCACCATTTTTTCTAATAAAGAACATAACATGGTGGATTACTGTTTTAAAATTAAAAATTCACCTGAGTTACTCATTAAAACCTAATATACAACTATCCCCACCAATGTGTCTCTCTTAATTACCAAGCAATTAGTGTCCAATAAAGAACTGATGTGGCACTGTGGGCTAATGCAGTAGACTGAAAAGTCATTTGAACTGCAAGGTCGGTAATTCAAGCTTACCAGCTGCTCCTTGGAAATCCTATACAGGGTCACTATGGGTCGGAACTGACTTGACAACACTTAACAACAACAATATATATATATATATACCCATCAACATCTATTAATACCTTAGATATTTCTTACATAATCTATAAGATTGCTCTAAGTTATTTAATATAGCTTTTCTGGAGTCCTGGTGTGACACTGGAGGATAAGCACTGAATTGCAAGGTCAGATTGAACTGCAAAGTTGGTGGTTCAAACTCACCGGCTGCTCCTTGGAAACCCTATACAGTGTCGCTATGAGTCAGAACCGACTCGATGGAAGATAACAACACATCTATGAAGATTGCTGAGCCATTAATTACCTAATATGGCCTTTCTTCACTTTGTAATATATTATAAATCCTAGCCTCAATGCCTGTGGCTATGGTCCCATTTTGGAATGAGTTGTCTATTATGTTATTGAGTCAAGATTAAGGTGTAACTGAGGAAAGATTAAAGATTAAGAATTAAGGCAGTATTAAGGATGTCCCCATTTCCTAGAGGTTGTGACTCAAGCCACAACCTCTAGGAAATTTGTGAAGGTGTGGGGGTGTGGGCTATATCAAATATATAGGAATGCTTTGGCAAAATTCACTCTGAATCCTTCATCTGACTAAGCTACATTTCTTGGGACTTTTGACCAACCATGTGACCTGACTCACAAACTTCTACAGCCACATATACCAATAGCTAATCATCTGACATGCCAATTTGGGTTCCTCAGTTCCTGCAATCACGTGGGTAAAGAGGATCCTACAGACTGACATCTGAACTATGAATCTGAGGTTTGCCAATCTCCATAATTTCCTTAGAAGCCCTGGTAGTGTTGCAGATTATGAACTGATCTCCTAACTGCAAAGTCAGCAGTTTGAATCTACTAGTAACTCACCAGGAGCAAGATGAGGCTTTCTGCTCCCATAGAGATTAGAGATTCACAGCCTCAGAAACTCTATACAGCATTGCCATGAGTCAGAACCAACTTGGTGGCACACAATCACCACCACTAAAACAATTTTCTTGACAGTTCATGAGTTCTTTGAGACACTGCAGTGAATGCAGAACCCTGAAATATGATGAAGAGGAGTGGTGGTTAATAGCAGTGATTATGGAGTGATATAACATCTTGGAAAAATCACAGTTTGGGATGTCTTGAACCTCCACCTTAAATGGACCAACCTCACACCAATTCTTCGAAAATAAATTATTTTTACAAAAGAGCTCTGGTAGTGTAGTGGTTACAAATCAGGCTACGAACCTCAAGGTCAGCAGTTCGAAACTACCAGCGGTTCTGCGGGAGAAAGATGAGGCGTTCTGCTCCCGTAAAGATTTACAGCCTTGGAAACCCTGTGCAGGGTCGCTATGAGTTGGAACTGACTCCACGGCACTTAACAACAACAACATATAAAAAATATAGCAGCACTAAAAACAACGATTTCCACGGCACACGACAACAACAACAACAACAGTGGAAGAAAACATTGCCTGGTCCTCCATCATCTTCACAACTGTTGTTAAATTTGAACCCACGATTGCTGTCACTGTGTCAATCCATCTCATTGGGAGTCACCTTCTGTTTCTCTGACCATCCACTTTGCCAATCATGATGTCCTTTTCTCTAGGGATTGGTAACCTCCTAACAACATGCCCAAAGAATGAGAGATGAAATCTCTCGAACCAGCTTCTAAGGAACATTCTGACTCTACTTCTTCTAAGTCAGGTTTTTTTTTTTCTTTTCCTATCAATGCATGGTACTTTCAGTATTCTTCAACAATACCATAATTTAAATGCATCCATTTTTCTACTGTCTTCCTTATTCCTAGAACAACTTTCACATCTATGAGGCAACTAAAAATACCATGGCTTTGGACAGCACATCCTGTTCCTTAAAGGGACATCTTTGCTCTTTAACACTTTAAAGAAGTCTTCTGCAGTGGATCTACCTAATGAAACCATTGTTGATTTCTTAATGAGCATTAAGAAATGCTGTTTTCATGAGCATTGATTGTGGATAGAAGCAAAATGATATCTTTGACAACTTCAATCTTTTCTCTGTTTGTTGTAGTTGTTAAGTGCCATTGAATCTGTTCCAACCCAGAGTGACCCTGTATAGGGTTTCCCAGGAGTGGCTGTTAGATAGCAGTTCATTGCTTATACTAATTAGTCCAGTTGTGAGGGCTTTCATTTTCTTTATAATGAGCTGCAATCCATACTGAAGACTATATAGTCTTTGCAAAAATTTTTAATTATCTTCTGCAAAATTTTATTTACAAGTAATATTAATGATATTGCTTGATGATTAGCTTTCACGTGGGTCACCTTTCTTTGGCATGGGCACTAATATGGATCTCTTCCATATTTAAAACTATGGAATCATCGTTGTTGTTGTTGTTAGAGTCTGTTCCGACTCATAGCCAATCTGTATAGGGTTTCTGAGGAGCTGAGAGGTTTGAACTGCCGACATTGTGGTTCACAGTCCAGTGCTGATAAATTGAAAAACATTTTTGTTACAAAAATTTTCCACCAGGAGTGAAAAAAAAGCTCTGATCTCGTTCTCTTGATGTGCTTTTAATATTTGAAATGCCAAAAAGTTCAAAATGTAAGAATGTAATAGCCTACAATCTAAAGTTATTCAATATAAGACAAAATATTGGGGGAAGAATACATCCTTGCATTGCCTCAATTTAGGATGTTTTTAAAGTAAAAAAAAAAAAAAAGACAAGTTAAATTTGAGTCTTATTTAGTTTGGTAAAACAGGAACTAAGACTAGTATTCCCAAGAAGAAAAAATTACATATTTTGAATTATTTGTATATCAAATTATTTTAAAATTTGTTAGTATAATGGCCTACAGTAGAAGTTTTCATGGTTACTAAATGTCTCAGATCTCTGTAAAGGTTTTTAATATCTGATGTATTCTTTGATAAAAGTAGAAAAATAATTTTTAAAACTATTTTTTAAAAATTGGAAACCTTTAATGTTATTCATCTTACTTTGGTGGAAAACTTTCAAATCAAAGCAGGCAATGCATGTGTTATACCAACTGCCTAGTGTAATAGTTCACACAGTGTGGTCCCTGTTGCAGAAGGAAGAGCATCTCCTGGACATTTGTTGTTGCTGTTGTTAAGTGCCATTGAGTGGGTTCCATCTCACAGCTACCCTGCATAGGTTTTCCAAGGAGTGGCTGGTGGGTTTGAACCACCAACATTGCAATCACCAGTGGTTGGCACTGTGGGTTAATGTGCTGGACTGCAAGGTTGGCTTGAACTGCAGGGTCAATGATTCAAGCTCAACAGCCACTCCTTAGAGACCCTATACAGGGTCACTATAAGTCAGAACCAGCTCAAAGGTACTTAAAAACAACAACAACAGTGATCTAGTGCTTATTCTACAGTGCCAAGCCAGGACTCTTACTAAAAATACAAATCCTAGGTCTTTATCACAAGCAAGGAGTCCTGGTGTGGTGCTGCAGGGTAATGCACTGGACCCCAAGATCAGTGGTTGAAACCCACCAGTTGCTCCTTGGAAACCCTAGACAGTGTCACTATGAGTCTGAATCAACTCAACAACAATGAGTAGCAACAAAAGAGGGCATTGAGGTTTCTGGGTGGTGCAAATGATTAGACCTTAATTGCTAACTGAAGCTTGACAATTCCAAGAAAGAAAGGTCTGGCAATCTACTTCTATGAAAACCATATAGTGCACAGTTCTCCCCAATAGATTATAATATATACAGGTATCACAGAAGAGAATATGAAAAAGGAAAGTATATTATTTCAAAGAGCATTTTAAAATCACACCTAAAATAGTATTTAACATGGACAAATGATGAATGGGTATGGAAGAGAGAGCGGGAGTATAATCATAAGTATAGAATGGTTTGAAAGAGGATATTCGTACCTGGGTATTTACCTTTGCTGCAAATACATGTATGATTATGATGGAGCATACAGTGGATCAAAGTGATGATGTTGTTGTTGTTGTTGTCATGTGCCATGGAGTCGGTTCTGACTCATAGCGACCATGCATAGGGTTTCTGAAACTGTAAATCTTTATGGGAGCAGAAAGCCTCATCTTTCTCCCGTGGAACAGCTGGTAGTTTCGAACTGCTGACCGTGAGATTAGCAGCCCGATTCATAACCACTACTATGCATGTGATGATAGCTTCTTAGATATTATCAAACACCTTAAGTCAATGAGTTTCTGGGCTTGGGGGCTCAGGACTATAATCTCAGAGGACACCATGGTCAATTGACATAAGATACTCTACAAAGACAATGTTCTACATCCTACTTTGGTGAGTGGCATCTGGATCTTAAAGACTCATGAGCAACCAGCTAAGGTGCAAGAATGGGTCTCTCCACGTGCAGAAGAAAGAAGAGTGATGAGAACTGAAAATGCTTGGAATTGATTAATCCAATGGACTAATAGAAAATGTGAACATCAGTCACCACAACTCTGAGACCAGAACAACTAGATAAGCCTGGTTACCACTATCAACTGCTTTGAAAGGGATCACATTAGAAGGTACCAGATAGAATGGCAGAAAACATAAAACAAAATTCAAAATATAAAATAAGCCAGAAAGAGACAGGAGAAACCGAAGACTATGGCCCTCGACCACTCTTCAGGTCTAGAAAGAGACTCACCCTCATTGTCCAATTTTCAGCCAAGCAGTAGATAAGCACATAGGGAAAACAAGAACACTAGTACAGTATGCTCACCACGGAATAGTTTATCACTCAAAATCAAAAGGACATCATTTACCTAAGGACAAAGCTGAAAAGGGATGGGAAGGAATGTAAATAAGTAGCACAGAGAGGAAGTGGGATATACAAAGATGAGTCAAAAATTATCTGCATTCAGGGTTGGAAATGTAAAGGTAGACGTTTTATAGCAAGGAGGGGGGTGATTAACTTTTCAGTCTAGGAGCGGAGGTCCCTAGGACCATCAAGGGAGAAGAGCAGAGACCGGACCCTACCCAGAGAAGCAGTGATGCCTGAAATGCAGCCAGAGATGATGACGTGGAGCAATGGAGCAGCTGGAGACTTTAGATCCAGAAAGGGAGAGCAACTGTGTGCTGAAGACCTGGGGGGCACGGGGAGAAGGATTGCTGGGTATACCCTTTGGTTGGTTGATGATGCATGGAGGGGATTGTAACCATGGCAATGAGACGATATACGATAGAATGAATGTAAAACTAATGTTCTCCCATGTAAACTATCACATAATTCACAATAAAACATTTAAGACAAAAAAAAGTCTGCATTCTGGCTGTAGAATTTATTTTAATCAACTTTTGTTGTTGTTGTTGTTGTTGTTAGGTGCTGTTGAGTCGGTTCTCAGCCAGAGAGACCCTGTATAGGATTTCTGAGGAGCAGCTGGTGAGCTTGAACCACCAACCTTGCAGTTCAAACGACTTTGCAGTCTTTTAGTAAAGATAAATACATAATTTCTGACATAATTTCCTTGCTTTTCAATACTCTTTGTCCATCTGTCAGCAAGCTTTTGTACTCCCTTATTAAAAAATGTTTTAGGCTGAGCTGTGAGCTACAAATGAACAGTTGTCCTCAGTTTTCATCAGAGGTGACTCTTCATCTTTAAAGGGCTGCCAGGGACTAAACAGGTGAAAGTCCAATGGAGCAAGATCAGGACTATAGGGGGGATGTTTTAACACCTAAAAATGAAGTTTTTGCAGAGTATCAACAGTGTGGGCAGAGGTGTGAAGACGTGCATTGTCAAGCAAGATCACAATGCCTGGGATTGCAGTCCTCTGCATTTAATCTGTAGTTTAGGCTTAAGATCTTCAATGACCATCTCACTGTAACAAGCACTGTCGATTGTTGAACGTTTTTCCTGTTAGTGTTCCAATACTGGTCCTTGAGAATCCCAGAAAATTGTAGCATCAATTTTCCAGCTGATAATTGACTTTTGAACTTTCTCTTGGTTGGCGATTGAGAATGTTTCCATTCCAAACTCTGCTGTTTACTCTGAGGTTTGTAGTGATGAACCCATGTTTCATTACCAGTAACGATTTTTGTTTTTCATGTTTTATTGTGAAATATATGATATTTTACATGAGAGAACTTTAGTTTTACATTCATTCCATTGTATATCGTCTCATTGTCATGGATCCAATCCCCTCCATGCATCATCAACTGACCAAAGGGTATAGCCTATAAACCCGCTCCCTACACTCCCCCCCCCCCC
>NW_006408803.1:218631-220358 GCF_000296735.1 Chrysochloris asiatica
ATATGTGTAAATTGCTTTGGGCAGTATTGATATTTTCACAATGTTAAGTCTTCCTATCCAGAAGCATGGTGCATTCTTCCATTTTTGTAAGTCTCTTTTGGTTTCTTGCAGGAGTGCTTTGTAGTTACCTTTGTATAAGTCCTTTGTTTCTCTGGTTATATTTATTCCAATATATTTCATCCTTTGTGTGGCTATTGTGAATGGTATTGCTATAAGACTTCAAACCTTTAAACTATTCCTATCTCTGTGGGTCCAAGTTTTGGAGCTCTGTCCTGCCTCTTTTTTGCCTGGAATTCTGAGTTATTGCTGACGGCAACCTTGACTACACCTCCACCTTAGCCGCCATCAAGCCCCAGTAATGATTTTTTAAAGGAACTTTTACTTTCCTTCGAGTATCGGTCCAAATTTTGTTTGCAGATGTTTATGCTCTTCAATGAGTTGTTTTAGTACCCATCTAGCACAAACTTTTCGAAACCCAAGTCTGTCATGGATTATCTCATAGGAAGAGCCATGGTTGATTTGCAAATTATTTGCCACATAATACACTGTCACTCATCTATTCGATAGAATCATTTCATATTCAATGTTGTCACCAGCCATGGATGTGGATGGGTGTTTTAATATAACTGGAATGTGAATAATTTTTGACTCACCTGCATATATGATTTGTTTAATGTAAAACTGATGATATTACCTTTAATGTATGCCTTCACTCAATTCACAATAAAAAAGTAGTAAAAAGAAAGAAAATAGTATTTTAAATAACATAAGTATCCTCTAAATGTCCAATTAGGTTTCTGAGACTAAGGAAAATCCATAGGACTTTAAAAAATGAGGGACATGAAAATCAGTATAATAGTTTAAACTGACACATGGCTGTTATAAAGGCAATTACTAACAGATACTTCGGCTTTAATAGCATGAAAAAGCATAGACGGTAGTTCTTTATTCCTGGCTTGAAGGAGAGTCAGAACAAATGTCACTGCATGAAATCAGAGTGCTAGAGAAGCTTTACATATTCTATGTGAAGAGATGTATTAAAAATTAGTTGCTACCCTCCAGCAAACAAATATAAGGTAACTTATCTGTTTAAAACTCAGCTCCAGATAGAAAAGATTGAAAATATTTCAAGTTGAAAAAATAATGGTAAGTGGTCTTAAATTCTACTACCTTGAGATGACTAGCATAAGTAAATATAAATCTTTCTATGAGCAGCAGCTATGAGAAATAAAGAGATAAACAGAATGTGAAATAACTATGTATAAAAAGTATAAAAAGAGGAAATTGAAACATAAAGAAGGAAAACAGTAGTATAAAAAATGAACAAAACCAAATACACTTTGTACAAATAAAAAACATAATAATTCAATTAAAACTTAACTTTAAAATGAAAATTATTCAGTGGGGACTCTTTCTTCCCCATACACTGTTAAACTAACCCCCACCCTCCCTTGAAACCTTGTAAGCCAGTGACTTTGTGCCTTTATCACCCCTCATTTTAGGTAGCCAATGTCTAAGTTGCCTATACCTATCTACTATCTACCCTGTGTACACAGGGTGCCAGGGACTTGCCTCAACATAGTTGTATTGTTCACGAGTGTTTGGTTCACGAGGAGGGGAGATCCAGCGGCAATAGGGATAGCGAAAGAATACACAGACAAACAGAAGAAGGGAGACAATGAGGCACCCCAAAGCCAGGGTGGATACATCACTGGTGGGCTGACTTG
>NW_006408803.1:221442-223292 GCF_000296735.1 Chrysochloris asiatica
GGAGTAGGTGAGGACTCTAGATTCATGTAAGAGAGGGACTAAGAAATGGCGGCCAGGAGGGAGGCTTGCAGAATATGCCCTTTGGTGGTGTAAATTATTATATATGCCTGAGTGTTTAAAAAAAAAAGAGCTAAAATGAATAGAGAGAAATACTGTTAACTGATGATACATGGATGGGATTATAATTATAATAATGAAACAAGTTGTATGATTTGTTGAATATGAAACTGTAAAACTGATGATGTCTTGTTAACTTTCACTCAATCCACAAAAAACTAAACAAAAAAACTTAACTTTAAAAGAAATTTGTTATGAAATGGATATAATCAAGAAACTTACAGTTTTTTATTAGGTGTGATAATGGCATTATGATTATGTAAGAGGATTCAATAATTTTTAGAAATTGTTGCTATTAAGTGCTGTCAAGTCAGTTCTGACTCATGGTGACCCTATATAGGGTTTCTGAGCAGCAGTTGGTGAGTTTGAACCACTGATCTTGAGGTTCAAACTGACCTTATGATCCACTGTTTATCCTACAGCACCACATCAGGACTCCTTAGATATTTGTTACAGGGTGACATATTATCTGGGGTTTGCTATAAAATACCTTGGCAAAGGAGTAGATGAAGGAAATATAGCAAAATATGGAAAACATTAAATCTGAGTTATATGTATTTAACTAATTTTTCATAAGAATAAAAAGAAAATTCAGTAAATATAATACCCAAAATACTTGCTATCATCAATGAGAGAACTGAAATCATTCTAAAGAGAATAACCAGACCCTGGTTAAAGGAAAAAAACAAAAAACAAAAAAACAACCTAAAACTTACCTTCCTTTGGACTCACTGCTGCAGGAAGAGTATTCCAATCAAGGCTCCAGGTAGGACATGGATGAGGAGAAAACATCACTTCAATGCCTTTTTCCTAGAAAAGGAAATAGTCCATTTCCTAATCAATGTACTAATAAAATCCTGCTATGTCTAGGAGACCAAATTCCTACTACAAAAGGAGAACATAAATAGCAACAATCATAAGGAATTCCCTCAACTAATGAGTAATATAAGAAACTTAATATCTTGAGGTTATTTTGTTTTTGATGATATAGTTACTTTCTTCTTAGTTTTTATATTGAGATAATAAAAAGTTAATACTATTTTTTATTATTTCCCGGCAGTGTGGAGAAAAATAACAAGCTATCCAGAAATATACTGGGTCGCCTGAGAATAAAAATGTCATCAAAACCAATGTTATCAAAGACAATCCACACAGATATCATCATAAACTAAATCTGCATATGTCTATCAAAGGTTGGCTTTACCTATGTGAAGATCATCACAGCCTATGAGCTATACTGACAGTAGCCCCAAACCCCACACTCACTTCAACACACACCTAATAACATTGCCTGTACCAGTCTTCTACATAATAAGTATGTATATTTTTATACCTAAGTGGCTATATTTCTATAAAAGGAATTTTTCTGATTTAACCAAATGCTTCTGAGAATGTTGTTGTCAGGTGCCATCAAGTCAGAACCGACTCATAGCGACCCCATGCACAGTAGAACGAAATAATGTCTGATGTGGGCCAACCTCACTACTGCTGCCACACTTGACGCCATCAATGATGTCACCTGGCTGATCCATCTCGTTGGTGGTCTTCCTCTTTTTCTCTGACCCTCCATCTTACCCAGCATGACATCCTTCTCTAGCAACTGTTCCCTCCTGACAATATGTCCAAAGTATGAGAGGCGAAGCTTAGCCATCCTGGCCTCCAAGGAGCACTCTGGCTGCACTTCTTCCAAAACAGATCTATTGGTTCTTTTGGCAGTCCATGGCACTTTTAGT
>NW_006408803.1:225367-235853 GCF_000296735.1 Chrysochloris asiatica
CAGATTGAAGAAGTTGGTAGAATTCTTCTATTTCATCTTCACTGGCTTTAGTGGTTGGTGCATAAATTTGAATAATAGAGTTATTAACTGGGCTTCCCTGTAGGTGCACGGATATTATCCTATCACTTACAGCATTGTACTTCATGACTGATCTGGATATGTTCTTTTTGATGATGAATGCAAAACCATTCCTTTTCAATTTGTCATTCCCTGCATAGTAAACCATGTGGTTGTCAGAATCAAAATGGCCAATACCAGTCCATTTCAGCTCACTAATGCCTAAGCTATTGATGCTAATGCGTTCCATTTCATTTTTGACAACTTCAAATTTTCCCAGATTCATACTTCGTACATTCCATGTTCTGATTTTCAATGGATGTTTACAGCTGTTTCTCTTCATTTTGAGTTGTGGCCCATCAGCAAATGAAGGTTCTGTGTGCTTTTCTCCCCCGAGCTTAACTCTATTCATGTCATCGTGGTCAACTCTACTTTGAGGAGGCATTTTTTTCCCTAGTTGCATTCTGAGTGCCTTCCCACCTTCTGGTCCTGTATCTGACAATGTTTCTCTGCTATTCATAGAATTTTCAGTGACTAGCGATTCAGAAATAGTTTGTCACTCTTTTGTCCTAGTCTGTCTTTGTCTGGAAGCTCATCTGAAACCTGTCCACCATGGGTGACCCTGCTGCTTATTTAAAATACCAGTGGCATTGCCCTCAGAATAACAGCAACTCAATCCACCACAGCACGACAGACAGATGAGTGGTGGTCATTCTGAGAATGAGGACCCCCTTTTATTATATATTTTTTAAATCTCAAAACTTCTTTCTCAAGTTAGAATTTGTGCATTTATTATTAAATCTGTGGATAATGTCACAGAATGTACGTGAATTCCAATACCATTCTGAGTCCACAATCCACAGGGTAGATATCCATGGTTCAGGTATTATTATTTCCAAGATTATCATCTATTCATAAGAGGAAATTTCTGAGTATCAATCATTAACTCTTTTCTATCAGTTAGTTCATGGGATTGCTTTGCATTGCAAAAACTAGCTCAATTCAGGTTCCATAGGGAGTATAAAGATTATTTTGTTGGCTGATGAAGTTATAAATGTAGGTCTAATGGCCTAGAGAACTGACTTGCTTTAGAAAGATATCACCTACTTTTCCCCTATCTCTCCTACTCTACTCCAGCCATGCTGACTTTGCTGTTCCTCCGTTCACTAAATTCATTCCTACTTTTGGATCTTTTTTAAAAACACAGTTTTATTGAGAAATAATTTATATACCATTAAATGTACCTTTTTAATGCATACAATTTAGCAGATTTTAGTATAGTCACAAAGTTGGCCAACCATCACCTCTATCTAATTTTAGAATATTTTCATTACTCTTCCTGAAAACACAGCAATCATAATGAGCCACTCCCCATTCAACCCCTTAGTCTTTGTCTAGGCAGCTACTAATCTACTTTCTATTTCAACAGATTTGCTCAGGTTCTTTTTACCAGCTGACTCTTCTGCCTAGAATGTTCTCCCTCTAAATACTCAATATATTCAGGTTATCTGCTCAATGTCATCACCTCCTTAGACACACCATTTAAACCATTCTTTCTGAAACGGCCCTAGAACCTCATTTTCATCCCTATGCCACATTACTTTTAGACAGTGTGTATCACCACGCAATGTTATACATTTATTTGTTCTTGTTTTTTTCTTTTGTCTCCCCACAGAACAAAAGCACCATAAAGGGCAGATTTATTGTGCAATTTGTCTTTTATATATCCGGCACTCAAAGCAATGTCTGTTTGTTGCTGTTGTTGTTATTGTTAAGTGCTGTCGAGTCGGTTCTGATTCATAGCAACCCTGTATAATATTTCCAAGGAGCAACTGGTTGCTGACCCTGTGGTTAGCAGTCCAGTGCTTATCCTACAGCACCACACCTGATGTTTAGTACCAAAAAAACTGACTGCCATTGAATTGATTTGACTCATAGCAACCAAACAGGACAGAGTAGAACTGCTCTCGAGGGTTTCCAAAACTCTAAATCTTTACAGGAGCAGATAGCCTCATTTTCCACCCATGAGTGGGCTTAAACCACTGACCTCGGGGTTAGCAGTCTAATATTTAACCCACTTGCTACCAGGGCATCTTTCATGTTTTGTCCAAAATAAAACACCAAACCCACCAACATGCAGTGAATTCTGACTCATAGGGCCCCTACATGGTGTTTCCCAAACTAAATATTTTCAAAGTCTTATCTTTCTACCAATGAGAGGCTAGTGGGTTTGAACAGCCCACCTTGCAGTTATCAACCCAATGTTTATCCCACAGTGTCACCAGAGGTGTTGCTGATGTTAAGTTTGTTTTTTGTTGTTGTTAAGTGCCCTTAAGTGGGTTCCAACTCATAGTGACCCTGTATATGGTTTTCGAGGAGTAGCTGGTAGGTTTGAACTGCCAACCTTGAAGTTCAAAATGACCTTATGGTCCAGTGCTTATCCTATAGTTCCAAACCAATAGTCACATGTAAATTGTTCTGACTGAATAAACCATAAAATTAAACAGCTCTGGAGAATAAGGGAGATATTGTTTGCAAGGTAGTGCTAAAGAAAACAAACAAACAAACAAAAAGGTAATATGTGAATGCTCCTAAAAAAAAGTAACTAACTATTTGACACTTTTGCTTACTACCAATGTCATATATCATCATGTAATTAACACAAATATTGTGACTATATTGAAAAGTCATAATATAAATAATTATATTGTATAATAGTTCAATAAATATTTATGGTCTTTTAAATACATGTTCATAGAAAACTTTTATTAGTCATTAGCAAAACAATGCTCTGGGTTAGAAAAGGAAATAATTCGATCCTGGTGTGGTGCTGTGGGATAAGCATTGGATTTCTAACCACAAAGTCAGTGGTTCAAACTCACCAGCTATTCCTTAGAAATCCTTCACAAGATTTCTTTAAGTTGGAATTCAAAAGCACTTAACAACAGCAATATATTCTACCAAGTTAGAATCAGAATAAGAATGAAACATTTAATATTTCAAATTTGAACCTCCCTTTTGTTTTATATGTGATGTGCTATATCAGTCATTTTATATATATCCACAAGATTGTAAAACTCAGAAGAAAAGAATTCACAAACTACTTAACACACTTCCTTAATTTTATAAATTGAGAAATGGAAACCTTTGGTTAAAAATGTTAGTTTAGTTACAAAGTTGAAACTAGAACCCAAGTCACCTGGTCCACTTGTAATTTTCACGCTATACAAACTTGGAACTGAAGAAAACACTAATTGATCTAAAGTCTGAATTGTTGTATTCTAAAATCCATCACTTTTGTGTCATAACCTCACTTTTTCTGGGCATGTTTCCAGTGAATGAAGTGGTGGGGATACTAGGAAGGCCCTCTAAGGGAGCCATGTGATTCTTATAATTAGTAGTTTTGACTTGAAGACCTACAGATATTGAGGAAACTCTTGAAATTGTATTGCAGTTCAAAACTTTTCCTACGCAAACTTTTCTTCCTTTCCTCTCTCCTCTCTAAAGATTAGACCTACATGGAAGTCTTCTGGCTCTACTAGCCTCCTTTGGCTCCCTCCTCATTTTCCATAGAACCTTGGAGAAACTTTCTCAAAACCTATATGGAGAAGTAGATATTGTGATACAAAATGGGGAAACACTGCTGCTATGAAAATGTACCCCTCAGATTTTATATCACAAGGAGCATAATTAATCAATGGCCTCAGTTGCTGGGCTCTAAAATCCATCACAACATCACCACACTCAAGCTGAAGCCATATATAGGTTGTTTCCAAACTTATGACTGAGATAACAAGGCATATTCCTTTCTGAGAAAGAGACGACTTTTCTAAGGAATTTGGAATCAAGTACTCCTCATTGGCATTGTTGAAAAAACTTTCTTAGATAACTCTGAAGTTGAAAGTATTTCACCCAGCCTTCATTCCTTATCTCTCTCATAAATAGGAGTGCAAACATACATCAAGGGCTAAAGGTTCCCCCATACTCCTCTGGCTCCTTCCCCATTTTCTATTAGTGTTTATTTCTGTAAACCTCTTGCATGTCTACTTCATCTTAGAGTCTGCTTCTTTGAGGGCCTGAACTATACAAACCAACAGCCAAACAAACCCACAGCTTCCAGGTCAATTCTAAGTCACAACCCATACCAATGTTATAGGACAGGGTAGAACTGCCCAATAGGTTTTTCAAGGTGGTAATTTTTACTGAAGCAAATTGTTACATCTTTCTCCAGTTGTGATTTCGAATCACAAACACCTATCAGTTCGCAGCTGAGCATGTAATCATAGTGCTATTAATACTCCTTTGAACTAACACATCCCATGTAAATTAATAATTCAGGATCTCCTTTATTTATGTATTTATGTTATGACATTACACAAAGGCTTATTTTCTGAGAGTTTATCAACTTTTTCTGAATTTAATTTTTATTTAACCTCTGTTGATAAATATTTTTAAACAGATGAAACACAAACGCCTTTCCTAATACATTTTTTACCCTTTCCTTCAGTTAGAAGCAAGCATAAACATCTTAACTACTGATTTTTCCTTCAAGGTTCCATATAACTATGAATCAAAAGCATATATTTTTGGTTTATTGGAAGTTTAAAACATAGTATGATAATATTAAGCAGTTTATTCTTCTGGTAATTATTTACTTAAGAAGATTAAGAATGTGAACCAGAGATTGCTGGGTAGTGAAACCACATGACCAAGGCAGATCAAACTTTAGACAATGCCTTGGTATCATACAAAATGAATTCTATAGTAATGTTCATTATTATATTAATAGACTAACACAGCTAAGTTGAAGAAGAAAGGAACCCGTGTCGTGACTAAAGACTTCTTATACAAGGTCGGTTTGAACTGCAAGGCAGCACTCAACTCGACAGCACTCAACAACAACAATATTTATATATACACTCCTTGGAAACACTATATAGGGTTGCTATGGGTCAGAACTGACTCAGCACCATGGAACAGCCACAACAACAATAAATATATATGTGTACATGTGTGTACACATGTGTGTGTATAGGTATATGTGTGCTTGTGTGTGTTTTGTGTGCTTTGTGTGGTTCTAGCTCATAGCAGCTCATGTAAGTTTTCTAAGAATAGCTAATGAGTATGAACTTCTGACTTTGCGATTAGCAGTCTAGTGCTTATCCTACAGCGCAACAGCAAGGTTCTAACTGTAAACTCGGCAGTTCAAACACACCAGCTGCTCACGGAAATAATTCTTTTCCAGTGTGACCCAAATGAATAGCTCAAATTACTTAATAAATTTTCCTCTATTCAAGTCAGAGTTCTCCTTGAAGACCAGGATGGCCAAACTTCATATCTCATACTTCATACATTATTGTCAAGAAGGACCAGTCGCTGGAGAAGGATATCATGCTTGGTAAGGTGGAGGGTCAGACAAAAAGAGGAGGACTCCCAACAAGATGGACTGGCAAACTGGCAGCATCAATGGCATCAAGTGTGGCAACAGTAGTGAGGTTGGCCCAGGATTGGGCAGTGTTTCGTTCTGTTGTGCATAGGGTCACTATCAGTCGGTACTGACTGGATGGCACCTAACAACAACAACAGTCAAGTAAACCTACAACTAACCTCTAAGGGAAACAATCATGTACGATGCTTCAAGTGGAAGGGAAAATACAGCTTGCTGGTAAAACCTTGTACAATTAGTATTATAAGAAAAAAAATTATGTCCCAAATAGGGATCAATTAGTTACATATGCACCTATTATATAATAAATATAATAATGAAATGTGCGAAGACCTAGAGTTAGAAAACCAAATGGGAAGAACACACTCAGCATTTCTAAATCTGGCAGAACTGAAGAAAAAAATTCAAGCCTTGACTTAAAAATCTGAAGGATTTTACAGGAAAAGTACTGAATGATGCAGAAAGCATCAAAAGAAAATGAGAGGCCCCTTGTAGTATATAGGACCTTAGGTGACTCCTGAGCCTCATCCAGATCCTTCTGAGATAGGATATTCCCACTGAAAAGGATAAGCAGACCAGCCTGGAACAGCTAGAGCAACAGAAGATACTTCATAAAGGAAAGATCAGCAGGAAAAATCCAAAACAAAAATGCAGTATGATTGGGTACTACAAAAACAAGCAAGTTGCTTGTCGGGGAGCATCCTTGCAAGCAATCAAGTCCCTTCAGGCCAAACCCCATTGTAAGACTGAAACTCAAAGGGAACACATGAGCAAGCATCTAAGCTTGCTGGTGACCACATTGAGCTCCTGATGAGTGTAAGAGGGGGAAAAGCAGCAATGAAGATATGGACTAAGTTCAACCACATTCCATAGACTCCTGTTGAATTGGAGATGAGAGAGAGAAAAGGAAGGGCTGCTTGGTAAAAAGTATGGTGAGACCTCCGGACACCTGAGCCCATGAACAAGGACATAGTCATGGAGGGCAAGAGCAAAGAGTGAGGTTCCAGCTGATATGAATTAAGTGGAGATGCACAAGAATGCTCAAATTTGCAGATATATCCATTTGAACAAGCCTTGATGGCTTGATTATCAGAATTTGACTAGAGGAAAATAAAGACACAATTTCCTTTCGATAAAGGAAATAAGTGTAAATTGCTACAATTTGATGAATTTCACCTATACATATGGATGTTGTTGTTGTTGTTGTTGTTAGGTGCCATCAAGTTGGTACCGACTCATAGCGACCCTATGCACAGCAGAACGAAACACTGCCTGATGCTGGGCCAAGCTCACTACTGTTACCACGCTTGACTCCATCAATGCTGCCACTTGGCCAATCCATCACGTTGGGGGTCTTCCTGTTTTTCTCTGACCCTCCATCTTACCAAATATGATATCCTTCTCCAGTGACTACTCCCTCCTGATAATATGTCTAAAGTATGAGAGACCTGGCCGCCAAGGGGCACTCTGGCTGCACTTCTTCCAAAACGGATCTATTGGTCCTTTTGGCAGCCCATGGCACTTTCAATATTCTCCTCCAACACCATAACTCAAAAGCATCAATTCTTCAACAGTCTTCCTTATTCACTGTCCAGCTTTCGCATGCATATGACGCTATTGAAAATACTATGGCTTGGGTTGGGTGCACCTTAGTCCTCAAGCTGACATCTTTGTTCTTCAACACTTTAAAAAGGTCTTGTGCAACAGATTTGCCTAATGCAATACATCGTTTGATTTCTTGACTGCTGCTTCCATGAGTGTTGATAGTTGATCCAAGAAAAATGAAGTCCTTGATAACTTCAATCTTTTCTCCTTTGATAAGAATGTTGTTTATTGGTCCAGTGGTGAGGATTTTTGTTTTGTTTACATTGAGATGTAATCCATACTGAAGGCTGTGCTCTTTGATCTTCATCAGTCAATGTTTTAAGTCCTCTTCACTTTCAGCAAGCAAGGTTGTATCATCTAAATATTGTAGGTTGTTAAAGAGTCTTCCTCTAATCCTGATACCACGTTTTTCTTCATAGAACCCAGCTTCTCAGATTGTTTGTTCAGCATACAGGATGAATAAGTATGGTGAAAGAATACAACCCTGTCACACACCTTTCTTAATTTTAAATCATTCAGTGTTCCCATGTTCTGTTCAAACAACTGCTTCTTGGTCCACGTACAGATTCCTCATGAACACAATTAAGTGTTCCGGAATACTCATACTTCGCAATGTTGTCCATAGCTTGTCATGATCCACACAATCGAAAGAGTTTGCATAGTCAATAAAGCACAGGTAAACATCTTTCAGATTTTCTGTGCTTTCAACCAAGATCCATTGGACATCAGAAATGACATCCCTCGTTCCACAGCCTCTTCTGAATCTGGCTTAAACTTCTGGAAGTTCTCTGTCAATGTATGTTTGCAGCCGTTTCTGTATTACCTTTAGCAAAACTATACTTGTATGGGATATCAAAGAGAATGTCTGATGATTTCCACATTCCAATGGGTCACCTCTCTTTGGAATGGGCACAAATATGGATCTCTTCCAATCAGTTAGCCAGATAGTTGTCTTCCAAATTTCTTGGCAGAGATGAGTGAGTACCTCCAGTGCCACCTCACTTTCTTGAGAGATTTCAATTTTTATTCCATTGATTCCTGGTGCTTTGTTCTTTGTCAATTCCTTCAATGCACTTTGGACTTCCTCCTTCAGTATCACTGGCTCTTGATCATATGCTACCTCTTGAAATGGCTGAACATTAATCATTTCCTTTTGGTATAGTGACTCTGTGTATTCCTTTCATCTTCTCTTGATGCTTTCTGCATCATTCAATACTTTGCCCAGAGAATCTTTCAATAATGAAAGTCAAGGTTTGAATTTTTCTTCAGTTCCCCCAGCTTGAGAAATGCTGAGTGTGTTCTTCACTTTTGGTTTTCTGATTCCAAATCTTTGCACATTTTGTTGTAATATTTGGCTTTATCTTCTCGAGCTGATCTTTGAAATTTTCCATTCAGCTCTTGGACCTCCTCATTTCTTCTATTTGCATTAGCATATCTAAGCTGGAGAGCAAGTTTCGGAGTCTCTTCTCCATACATTTTGACTTTTTCCTTCTTTCTGGTTCTCTTAATGACTGACTTTTTGCTTTCTTCATGTATGATGTTCTTGATGTCATCCCACAATTCTTCTTTTCTTCAGTCTTTAGTGTTTAATGTATCAAATCTGTTCTCCAGATGATCTCTACATTCAGGTGCGATATATACAAGGTCATATTTTGTCTCTTGTGGACTTCTTTATATTTTCTTCAGCTTCAGTTTGATTTTGCATTTATGGTCTGTTCCACAGTCTGACCCTGGCCTTGTTTTAACTGATGATATGGAGCTTTTCCATCGTCTCTTCCACAGATGTAGTCAATTTGATTTCTATGTGGTCCATCTGGTGAGGTCCATGTGTATAGTCATGTCTTATGCTGTCTAAAGAAGGTATTTGAAATGAACAAATCCTTGATTTTGCAGAATTCTATTATGCGTTCTCCAGCGTCATTTCTATCATCAAGGCCATATTTTCCAACTACCGATCCTTCCTCTTTGCTCCAAACCTTTGCATTTCAGTCACCAGTAATTATCAATACATCTTGATTGCATGTTTGATCAATTTCAGATTAAAGAAGTTGGTAGAATTCATCGTCACTGTCTTTAGTGGTTGGTGCGTAAATTTGAATAATTGTGGTATTAACTAGGTTTCCCTGTAGGTGCATGGATATTATCCTATAACAGACAGTTTTGTACCTCATGACTGATCTGGATATGTTCTTTTTGACAAGAAATGCAACACCATTTCTCTTCAATTTGTCATTTCTGGCATAGTAAACCATGTGGTCATCAGATTTTGAATGGCCAATACCAGTCCATTTTAGCTCACTAATGCCTAAGATATTGATATTTATGCATTCCATTTCATTTTTGACAACTTCCAATTTTCCCAGATTCATACTTCGTACATTTCATATTCTGATTTTCAATGGATGTTTACAGCTATTTCTCTTCATATTGAGTTGTGCCCCATCAGCAAATGAAGGTTCCATGGGCTTTTCTCCCATGAGCTTTACTCTATTCACATCATCACAGTCAACTCTACTTTGAGGAGGCAGCTCTTCCTCAGTTGTATTTTGAGTGCCTTCCAAACTGAGAAGCTCATTTTCCGGCACTATATCTGACAGTGTTTCTCTGCTATTCATAAGGTTTTCAGTGACTAAATATTCAGAAGTAGTTTGTCACTCCGTCTTCCTAGTCTGTCTTTGTCTGGAAACTCACCTGAAACCTTTCCACCATGGGTGGCCCAGATGGTATTTAAAATACCGGTGGCAGTGGCATAGCTTTCAGATCACAGCAACTCACAAGCCACCACAGTATGACAAACTGACAGATGGATACTTATGGATGTAGTAGCTCAAAATACCAGAAGGAAGGAGTCTTCATAACAAGTATCAATCCTATACCCTCTGTACACAGGGTTGATAGAGACAGACAGTTTAGACATTGGCTACCTAAAATGCGGCGGTGATAAAGACATGAAGTAACTGGCTTGAAAGTTTTCAAAAGGGAGTTTAATTTTAAGAGTGTGCAAGTGACTCATTTCTAAAAGATATCAGAAACTAAGATACATATACAAGAAAATGGCATATAACCCAATTAAAATATGGACACTGGACATGAACAGACCCTTCATCAACGAGGAGATCCAGACAGCCAACAAACATATGAAGAAACATTCACGATCACTAGCCATTCGAGAGATGCAAATCAAAACAACAATGAGATATCATCTCCCACCAGCAATAACAGGGAAGATCAAAAAAGTATAGGGCAATAAATGCTACCGAGGATGCGGAGAGACTGGGACTCTCCTACATTATTGGTGGGATTGCAAAGTGGTCCAACCACTATGGGAAGCAATATGGTATTTCCTTGGAAGGTGGGAAATAGAAATACCTTATGATC
>NW_006408803.1:236345-248549 GCF_000296735.1 Chrysochloris asiatica
GGAGCGGGGGGGGGCAATTCACAAGAAGGGGGAGGGGAATGGAAGAACAAGGCTGATGGGTGAACAGGTTCTCATGGGCTAAGTGAGACAGAGGTAAATGATGATTTATGCACAACCTTGGAACAACAGCACTCTGGGAAAAAGGAATGGAGGCATGGTTTGAAGTGGTAAAAGAGGGGAATAATGTTAAGATGCTTGGTTGTCTTTTGAATCTTGGTTTCCCTTGCTTACCATTGTAAAATAGACACTTGAAGGGGGAGAAAGGAGTAGCTAGAAACATCACTACAGAAAACTTGTAAGTCTGTCTTCAGTCTATAACTGATTGGAATACCTTAAAGGGGGCTAGAAGTTGCCCAGTGAAAGAGGCTTCCGGTGGAGCCCTTACTTTGCATAAGACCATAGGTGGAATCCAGAACCCCATCCAGAACTGACTGAGGTAGGAAATTTCCACTGGAAAGGATGAGTAGACCAGCCTGGAGTGGCTAGAAGAACAGAAGATACTGTGTGAAAGAAAGACTGGCAGGAAAAATCTGAAACAATAAATGCAGTCTGATTGATTACTACAAGTAAACTGTTCACCCAGGAACCATCAAGACAAGTGGTTGGGACCCCTCAGAGCAAATCCCCTTCTAAGACTGAGACTCAATGGGAATACATGAGTAGGAATGTGGTCTGGCTTGTGACCACATAAGTCATCGATAAGGGGAAGAGGGGGTAAAAACAGCAATGTAGTTGCAAGCTAAGTCTGACCACATTCAATAGATCCCTGTGAACCTGAGTGGAGACCTGGTTGGCCAACAGTATGGAAAGACCTGGGGACTCCTGGCCCCAGAGGAAGTGACATGGCCACAGAAGACTAAAATGGAGAGTTAATTGTCCAGCTGCTATGAAGTGAGGGGAGACGCACAAGAATACCCATACTTTCAGATAGTACCCACTTGACCTGGCTTTGATGGCTAGATGATCAGAACTCGACTAGAAGAAAAAAGAAGGGGGGGAGGGGGAAGCATCACTTGCTACAATTTGATGAACTTTATCTATACTTATGGATATAGTAGCTCATAAAAGGGCACAAATCTTTACAGCAAGGAATACTCCCACCCCCTCGGTACACAGGGTTGACAGGGATGGACAACTTAGATATTGTGGGGCCTATAAATGGGGGGGGGGGGCTATAAAGGCAAGAAGTGACTGGCTTACAAGCTTTCAAGAGGGAGCCTAGTTCCAGATGGGGCGGGGGAAGGTAGAATCACCATGGAATTATTTCCAATCCATTGGGACCGGGCTGGCGAAAGGAAATGGGGTTAAGACTGTTGTGGTACAATAGTGAATAATTGCCATCAGGTCTCATTGTGAGGGTAGGAAATATAGAGGTAGATGTTTTTTGACAAAAGAAGGAGAGTGATTGATTTTGCAGCCCAGGAGTGGAGGTCCCTGGGACCATCAAGTGAGAAGAATGAAGAGCAGGATCCTACTGCGAGAGGCAGTGATGCCAGGGACGGAGACAGAGACGATGAAGTGGACAGATGGAGCCACTGGGGACATTGGACTCAGGGAGGGAGAAGGGTGTGTGCTGGGGTCATGGGAGCGGGCCTGTGATGTACCCTTTGTGTATTTGATGATGCATGGAAGGGATTGTAATCACTGCAATGAAATGAAATACGATAGGATGAGTGTAAAGCTGATGTTCTCCCATCTAAACCTCACAATAAAAACATAAAAAAAAAAGAGTGTGCAGGGGAAGGTTGAGTCCCCACTGAATAGTTTTCTTCTTGCTACATGGCTCTGGTACGAAGAGATAGGGATAAGATTCTTATGATTCTGTAGTGAGTAATTGTTACCATGACTAACTGCGACTGTCACAACTGTAAAGGTAGAAGTTTTGTAACATAAAGAGGGGAGTAGTTAATGTTATAGTCCAGGAACAGAGGATCCTAGGACGATCAAGGGAGAAGAGCACGAGCGGAATGTGGAACCCTATCCAGAGAGGCAGCCACACCAGAGGTGGAGGCAGAGATAAGGACATGGAGAAAGAGAGCCACTGAGAACTGCTGACTCATGGAAAGAGAAAGACTGAATGCTGGCGGGTAGGAGGAAGGCTTACAGAATTTGCCCTTTGTTTAAATACAATATAATAAATAATTATTATCTATCCCCCACAAAAAAATAACAAAAACAGAGGGAATGGAAGCAAATGCTGTTGAATGATGATACACAGAAAAGACTGTAATCATTGCAATGAAACGATAAGCATAAAATCAATGTTCTCCCATGTAAATTATCATTCAATTCACAATAAAAACTTAGAAAAAAAGTTAGTGGAAAAATTAAATTTAATTCTCTTTAAACCCATCACTCCACAAACTTTTTGAAACCCCACCATATATACGTATGTATTTGTAAAAAAAAAAAAAAAAAAGAAAGAAAATGGAGGAATTTACAGAGTTCGTGCACCAAAAAAAATGATGGATGTTCAACCATTTCAAGAAGTAACATATGATCAAGAAGCATTGGTGTTGAAAGAAGAAATCTAATGTGCATTGAAGGCATTGGCAAAGAACAAGGCTCTGGGAATTGATGGAATACAATTTACATTGCATCTCAATGTAAAGAAATTTTTCAACAAATGGAGAGGCACTCACTCATCTATGCCAAGGAATTTGGAAGACAGCTACTTGGCCAACTGACTGTAAGAAATCCATATTTATATTCATTCTAAAAAGAGATGACCCAACAGAATACATAAATTACTGGAAAATATCATTAATATCACATGCAATAAAATTTTGCTAAAGATAATTCAAAAATGGCTATAACAGTACATTGACAGGGAATTTCTAGAGGTTCAAGCAGGACTCAGATGAGGACATGGAATGAGAGTTATCATGGCTGACATCAGATGTGTCTTGGCTAAAAGCAGAGAATACCACAGAGATGTTTACCTGTGCTTACTGACTATGCAAAGGCTTTCAACTGCGTGGATCATGACAAGCTATGAACAACATTACAGAGAAGAGTATTCAGGAACTCATGAGGAACCTGTACATACACCAAGAAACAGTCATCTGAAGAAAACAAGGGGACACTGAATGGGTTAAAACCAGGAAATATGTGTGCTAGGTTTTATTTAATTTATGCTGAGCAAATAATACAAGGAACTGGATTACATGAAGAGGAATGTGGCATCAGGATTAGAGGGAAACTCATTAACAACCTGAGATATACAAATGATACAATCTTGCTTACTAAAAGGCAAGAGGACCTGAAATACTTACTGATAAAAATCAAAGACGACAGCCTTTGATGGGTTGCATCTCAATGTAAAGAAAACAAAAATCCTCACTAATGGACAGATAAGTAACATCCATATAAATAGAGAGAAGATTGAAGTTGTCAAAGACTTCATTTTGCTTGGTTCAACTATCAACATTCATGGAAGCAACAGTCAAGAAATCGAAGGATGTATTGCATTAGGCAAATCTGCTGCAAAAGACCTCTCTTTAAAGTGTTCAAGAACATAGATGTCAGTTTGAGGGCTAAGTGTACCTGACTCAAGCCATGGCACTTTCAATAGCCTCATGCATGAGAACACTGGACAACAGATAAGGAAGATCATACAATAATTTGATACATTAGAGTTATGGTGTTACAGAAAAATATTTAAAATACCATGGATTGCCAGATGAACAAACAAATCTGTGTTGGAAGAAGTACAATCAGAATGCTCCTTAGAAGCCGAATTGGCCAGATTTCGTCTCTTATACTTCAGATATACTATGAAGAGGGACCAATCCCTGGAGAAGGACATCGTGTTTGGTAAATTGGAGGGGGAGCAAAAAAGAGGGATACCCAATGAGTTGGATTGACACTGTAGCTGCAGCAATGGGCACAAGCGTAACAATGATTGTGAGGTTGATGCAGGACTGGGCAGTGTTTTGTTCTGTTGTACAAAAGACCTCTAGGAGTTGAAACCAACTCGACAACACGTAACAATTATGCAATAAAGTCACTAAACTCAAAGAATGAAGTAAAACCAAAATCCAAAGATTTCAAAATAGGTAACACCTTAGAAAATAAATAGGTATATTCAGTTTTATATATCTTTAACTTCATATTATCATTTTAAAATAGAAAAAGACAGTCAAAATCTTGCAACTGATGAAAACATTTCACTTAACCAGGTATGATATTACCTTGGTCAAAGTCTTAAATATAATTTAAAATTATATATATATATATATATATATATATGAAAGAAAAACAACCTTTTCAAAAGCACATATTGAGTCCAAAGGTACAGAAATAGAAATTTTCAATTTAACTATATTTCACATGAGGCTTTCTGCTCCAGCAAAGATTTACAGCCTTAGCAATCCTATATAGGGTTGGAATGAGACAGAACAGATAGTTAAAAACAATATTCTTCACATGAATGATGTAAAAGACTAGTGAAAATAATTGTCAAAAAGTGACTCAAGACACTTGCTACTAAAAAAACTGAGAACATGCATAATGTCAAAATTTGACTATAAACATTATCATATGGATTTAAAAATTAATAATTTAATTACCATTAACTTGGTCATAGTTGGCCTTGGCCCTCCTATAAATGAAGGATCATTTTGCTCCTCTACATCTTGGATCTCACATAGATTTGGATGCTGCTCAGTTGAGGTAGTCAGTAATTCTGGTAAATCAAGAAATTGGATTCCACACTGAGAAGCTGCTGCTTTTACTCTGGGTACTTCCTGAATCCTCTGGTACCAAGATGCCAGCAACGGAAATTCTACCAGCTTTTCAGAAAGTTTCTTACAGATAATTACCTAGGCACAAAGAGAGTAAAACATATTATATGTGGTTTGTTTATAGCTGCATTGAGGTACACTTTAGAAACAATAAAATACATCCATTTTGAACCAATGAGTTTCAGTAAATTTATACAGTTGTGCAACCATTAGCAAATCCAAATTTAGAACACTTCCATCACCCCAAAAAGTTCACTTGTGCCCATTGTGTTCAATCTCTTCTCCTATGACCAGTGGCAAGTAAACATTGATGTGTTCTCTGCCTCTATAATTTGCCTCTTCTAGACTTTAACACAAATGGAGCCATACAATATGCAATTCTTTTTTTATGTTGAGTCAGTTCTGACTCTTAGAGACCCTGTATGGGGTTTCCAAGGAGAGACTGACTGGTGGGTTTGAACCACCAACCTTATGGTTAGCAATACAGTGCTGATCCTATCATTAATTCATAGAATTGTATTTTTCACTAGTTTCTTTCTTTGAATTGATGGATATTAAATATGTAGTTAGTTATACCAAGGAGCTCTGGTACCACAGTGGTTATGAGTACAGCTGCTAACCTCAAGGTCAGCATTTTGAAACTACCAGCTGATTCACAGGAGAAAGATGAGACATTCTGCTCCCATAAAGACTTACAGCCTCGGAAACCCTACGCAGGGTTGCTGTAAGTCGAAATGGACACCACGGCACATCACCACCACCACCATGTAGTTATACCAATTTTATTTATCCATCCACCAGTTGAGAGACATAGGATTTTTTTCTGGCTTGGGGCTATTATAAATAATTCTGCAATACACATTCATGCACAAATTTTTATGTGGAAATACCTTCATTTCTTATGAATGGCAATGTTGGAGTAAAATCACTAAGTCGTATGGTAAACATATGTTTAATGTTTTAACAAACTGTCAAACATCCCCAGTGGCTGTACCATTTAACATTTTTACTATTATTGTATGAAGATTCTGGTTCCTTACATTTTAGTCATTCTGGTTAGTGTACAGAAATATCTCACTGTGATTTTAATTTATATTTCCATGTAACTAATGATCTTGAGCATTTTTCATGTGCATATTTGCTATTCACATAACTTCTGTAAAGTGTCTTTCTGTTTTTATAATTCAATTTACAATATAAAAATTTGGGGCAACTCTTACATTTGGGGTTATTATTTACATATTACACATGGATTAATGTATGAATCCACCAAAATGCTTTGGTTAAGAAATCTGAAATATAGAAAAATTCTTAATATATTTTCTCTTACTAATATTTCTTAATTTTTGAGAAATTATAATGGAGAAAACAAAATTGACCCATAAAATGACTGTACAGCTAAGTACTGTCAATATTAAATTACAAAACCAAAAAGAACACATTTAGAGGGACTTCTGGCATAATGACATCCTACACAGACACTCCACATGGATCACCTACAACAAAGATACAAGAGGCCAAATGAAACAGACACAGAAAAAAATCCTGGATCCCTGAACTTCAGAGGAAAGTATAGAGAAGTGGATTGAGTATTTGCTTAGAGGAGAAGCTGAGCAGAGATGGCAAGAGGGTGAACAGTTGGCAAGATGTAGCACGGACATCTTAAATGTTTGTGAGCAGCTTTGGTGTGACATAAAGTGGCCTGGCAGAACACATTCACACAGGGGACAGGAAAGGTGTGAGTCCTTCTTTTTCCCTATGCTTCTTTCCCTATCCACCTCCAGCACAGGCCCTGCTCATCAGAGCTTGGCTTCTTTGGTGCCTGGATTCAGGTGGACTTGGTCCAGGACTTTAACCTGTAGTCACCAGACCAACATTAGTCTAGGAGAGAGCCTCAGAATCACCTAACGGTGTCCCCAGCTGCCCTGCTGTCCTAATAGACACTGAAGCACGCTCCATCATGGGCCTTCATGAACTACTGCATTGAGTGCCCTAACATTTAGGCCTATAGGAAGCCATCGAAGGCTAGGAACACCACTGTCTCATCCCTCTTGCACCCACCTTGTGAAGTCCTTGACTGGCAAGAGTCCAAAAGAGTTTTCTCTGTGGGTCCAACAGCTACACTGTTTTTTGTTTTGTTTTAGTTTTGGTTTTATCTTTCCACCATTTTGTTGTTTTTGCTTGTTTAGCCTTCTTCACTTTCCAGGCCCTAGAATTTTATCTCTGCTTTTCTTTTTACTTCTTTTCTTCTGTTTCTCATTTCTCCTCATCCTTTTTTTTTCTTTTCATCTTTCTTTACTACTCTCTATTCTTTTTCTCTCTTCATCGTCACTTTCCCTAGTTTCTGTTTTTCTTTTCTTCCTTTTATTTCTTCTCTTCTTTTTCTCTTCTATAGCTCCATTTTCCTGTTTCTTTCTTTTTTGCAGACAAATGATTTATTCATTAAAATAACTTTTGTTTAATAATATTAATGGTGACTACATGTGGACCTTGCCAGATGGAATATAAAAGAATCAACTAAACTATATCTGTGGAAAGACATGATAGATAAGTTCAATATCATCAGTCAGGAAAAAGTCAAGAGAAGATTGTGGAATACAGCAACAGTTGCTTATATGCAAGTTCAAATTGTAGCTGAAGGAAATTAAACAAGTCCATGAGAACCAAAGCAGGACTTCAATTATATCCCACCTGAACTTAGAGGTGAATTTAAACATAAATTTACGGCATTGATCATCAAAGACTAGTCAAGTTATGGTATGAAAATAAGGACATGATACATGAAGAAAGTCATTAAAAAGAAAGAAAAGAACAAAGTGGATGTCAGAAGAGACACTGAAACTTTCTACTGAACAGAGAAAACTAAAGGGATTGGAAGAAAGGATGACATAAGAGCTTGACAGAAGATTTCAAAAGGCAGACAGAAAACAAAATCTATTATTAAAGCGAAATAGGCAAAGATCTGGCATTAGAACGAGACACTAAGCATTTCTCATGAAATAAGAACTAAAGTAAAATTCAAGCCTTGGGTTGTAATATTGAAGGATTCTATGGGTAAAATTTACCACGTGTCTGTCAGTTTGTCATATGGTGGTGGCTTCTGTGTTGCTATAATTCTGGACAATATGCCACCAGTATTTTTTTTTTTCTTTTTTTTGCTAGAAAACGTGCCTTATTTCCCCTCTTTTTTTTTTTTTTTTTTAAAGCTTCTATTGTGAATTGAGTGACAGTTTCCAAAGGAGAACACCAGTTTGCACTTATCCTATCATACTGCATTTCATTGCAATGATTACAATTCCCTTCATGCATCATAATTCAGCAGTATTTGCTTCTATTCTCTGTTTTTGTTTTTGTTTATTTGATGTATACAAAAAACACTCAGGAATATGTAATTATTTAAGCAACCCAAGGACACATTCTGCAAGCCTGCCTCCTGGCTGCCAGCACAAAGCCTTTCTCATTCCATAAGTCTGGAGTCCTCAGCTGCTCTATCTTTCCATGTCATCATCTCTGCCCTCATCTCTGGTATCGCTGCATCTCTGGATAGGGTCCCACATTCCTCTCATGCTCTTCTCCCTTGATGGTCCTAGGTCCTCTGTTCCTGGAATGTAAGATTAACTACTCCCCTCTTTATGTTACAAAAATCTATCTTTACAGATGTGACAATCTCAATTAGTCATGATAATAATTACTCACTATTGAATCATAAGACCCTTATCCCCATCTCCTTTCACCAGACCCTTCTAGACAAAATGAAAACTATTCAGTAAAAATTCTGCCTTCCCTGCACACTCTGAAACAATCCCGTATTGAAAACTTGTAAGCCAGACACTTTGTGTTTTTATAGCTACTCCTCGTCCCCCGATTTCAGGTAGCCAATGTCTAAGTTGCCTGTCCTGATAAAACCCATGTACAAAGAGGATAGGTTTGATCCTTGATGTAAAGACTCCTTCCCTCTCAGTTGGTATTTTGAGCTACTACATCCATAAGTAGGACTCTGGTAGCTTAGTTGTTACGAATCAGGCTGCTAACCTCAGGGTCAGCAGTTTAAAACTATCAGCTGCTCCATAGGAGAAAGATGAGGCTTTCTACTCCTGTAAATATTTACAGCCTTAGAAACCCTGTACAGGGCAGCTATGAGTAGGAATTGACTCCATGGCATATAACCACCACCGCCACATCCATAAGTATATATCAAGTTCATCAAATTATAGCAATTTGCACTTGTTTCCCTTATCAAATTTCTTTATCTTCTTCTAGCTGGAAACCCTATACAGGGTAGCTATGGGTTGGAACCGACTCTACTGACAACAACAAGAAGTCAAGTTCTGATCATCAAGCCATTGAAGCTAGGTCAAATGGGTACTATCTGCAAGTTTGGGCATTCTTGTACATCTCCCCTCACTTCATATCAGCTGGAAGATTCACTCTGTGGCTAGGTCCTTGTCAATGGGCTTAGGAGTCCTCTGGTCTCACCACACTTCTAACCAACCAGCCCTTCCTCTTCTCTCTCTCTTCTCCAGGTCGATGGCCTGTCCACCTTTTATCTTTTCAAAGATTATATTCCATTTATCTGGTTGCTGCCTGTGTTTTTTTCTTTTTTCTGTTTATTATTTTCTCTTTTCATTATTTGTTCTTTATTTGTGTATTCTATTTTGTTTTCTTGCATGTGTGTGAGAGGGGTTTTCTCATCTTTCCTACCCAATAGGAGACAGCAACTGTGACCATATAGGCCAGCCACAACCATACCCTCTGCAGCTTCATCTACTGGGCAAGAGCCAAGACAAGCTCCTATATCACCTGATCAATGACAGACAGCAGCCAACACCAGGCAAAACTACCTTAAACTGAGGTATTTGAATGTAGAATAATGTACACACTTCCATTCTCTACACCCTCAGGAGACAGTGAGAGCCTAAGAGCATATCAACATACAATCAACAATTAAATACAAATAAGACAACACCAAAATGCTCAAGAAACAACAGCCCATTTTACTTACACGAAGAAACAAAAGAAAATAGCCTAAACAACTGACTAAGATTCAGAACTAGAAAACAATTCTGAGATATAAAAAGTAATTCAACTAATTGAAAAAGAATTCAAAAGAATATTTGTTGCTGTTGTTAAGTGCCTTTGATTTGGTCCCAACCCATAGTAACCCTGTATAGGTTTTCAAGGTGTGGCTGGTGGATTTGAACCACCAACCTTGTGGTTCAAACCACCTTTGCAGTCCAGTGCATTAACCCAGATGCACCACACCAGGACTCCAAAGAATACCTTCAAAAGATCGGTGGAAAGATCAAGTAAAGCAAAGAGAAAAACATGTTAGCTGAATTCAGAAAAACACTATAGAAACAAACATACAAAATAAATGTAAATTTTGAAAGGATACCTGTAATTAGAAATCCAGAAGATTAATACTAAGATTTCAGATATGCACAATACACTGAAAGGGAAAAGGAATAGATTCAAAGCAATGGAAGCCTGAATTAGTGAGCTTGAAGATAAAACTCTCAATGAGTATACTAGACAAACACTCATAATAAAATATGAATAAATCCTGAGTTATTGGGGCACCATGAAGAGGAATAAGGAGTTCTGGTAGTGTAGTGGTTACAAACTGGGCTGCAAACTGCAAGGTCAGCAGTTCAAAACTACCAGCTCTTCCGTGGGAGATGAGACTTTCTGCTCCCGTAAAGATTTACAGCCTCAGAAACCCTGCACAGGGTCACTATGAGTCAGAACCGACTCCATGGCACATAACAATGAGGAGGAATAAATAACATAGGTGATTAGAATTCCAAAACAGAGAGACAATAAAAAGCACAGAGAAAATTGTTACAGAGTTCCCTAACATCATGAAAGATGAAAAAAAGCATACAAGGAGATATAAGAAACCCAAAAAGAAAACATCTCAAAAGAAAATCACCAAGACATATTATAATCAGACTTACCAAAACCAAAGACAATGAAAGAATCCTGAGAGCAGCTCAGGAAAAACGAAAAGTGACCTACAAAAGAGAACCAATAAGACAAAGTTCTAATTTCTCAGCAGAAACCAGGCAGGCAAGAAGGCAATGAAATGACACACACAAAACTCCAAAGCAAGAAATTGTCAACCAAGAATCATATACCCAGCAAAGCTGTCCTTCAAATATGACAGCGAAATTAGGACATTTCCAGATAAAACAGAAATTAAAGGAATGTATAATGACTAGACCAACTTTACAAAATGCTAAAGCATATTCTTAGGGCTGAGAACCAATAACAGCAGACAACAACCTGAGCAGAAGTGGGGGAAATGCAGCAATGTAGACATGGGATGAGTTTGGTCTGCTTCCATAGATACCCGATGACCTTGAGATGAGACAGAGATGTGAGAGAAGAGGAAAGGCTGGCTGATTTGAAGTCCAGAGAGACGTGTGATCACTGGAGCCTGAGGACACTGACCTAACCACTGGAGCTAAAGTTAAGAGTGAAGCGGCCAGCTGGCCTGAAGTGAAGGGAGCCTGGTGAGAACTCTCAAACTTGCAGATAGCACCCATATGACCTAGCTTGGATGGCTTGCTAAGCAGAACTCAATCAGATGAAAACAAAGATGTTTGATACAGAGAGCATAAATTGCTACAACTTGATGAACTGGATCTTTGCATAGGGATGCAGTTGCACAAAATTCCAAGCAAAAGAGAAAATTTCTGCATATCCAAGATCAAGCTTGCCTCCTCAGCACACTAGATTGTTAGGGACAGGCAACTTAGACTTTGGCTATCAAAATTGGGATGCTATAAAAACACTAAGTAACTGGCTTACAAGGTTTCATGAGGGAACTTAGTGTCATAATGAGTGGGGTGAGATAGATTCTCTACTGAATAGGTTTCCTGTTGTCTAGATGGGTTGGGTGCTGATGGAGATAGGATTTTATGACTCAGTTGTGAGTAACTGTAATCAATGACGATTGATTGTAATCAATGTAATGACAGTGGTGGTAATGGTTGTTATGTGCCGTGGAGTCGGTTCCAACTCACAGCGAATGTAAAAGGAAGGAGCAGTTAATCTGTCATTTCAGAAACAGGACCCTAGAACCATCAAGAGGGAAGAGCATGAGAGGAGCAAGGGATCCTAATCAGAAAAGCAGTGACAACAGAGATGATGTCAGAGGCGATGGTAGAGACAGAGCATCAGACAACTATAGGCCCCTAGACGGAGAAAGGCCATGTGCCTGAGGGCAGGAGGCTGGTTTGCAAAATTTGCCCTTTGACTATTTAAATGAATATATATTTTCAATGTGGTATGTGTACATCAAAAAAAAAACAAAAACAAAAAGGGGGAGGTAATAGAGATAAATACTGTTAGCTGATGGTGTGTGGAGGGGATTGTAATCATTGCAATGATTGATTGAATGTAAAACTGATGATCTGCCACATAGATTTTTACTCTATTCACAATTGTTGTTGTT
>NW_006408803.1:257959-260316 GCF_000296735.1 Chrysochloris asiatica
TCCTTCTTTCTTGTCTTTTTAATGACTTTGCTTTCTTCATGTATGATGTTCTTGATGTAATCCCACAACACTTCTTATCTTCAGTCTTTAGTGTTTGATGTATCAAATATGTTCTTCAGATGATCTCTAAATTCAGGTGGGATATATTCAAGGTCATATTTTGGCTTTCATGGACTTGTTTTCATTTTCTTCAGCTTTAGTTTGAGTTTGCATATGAGTAATTTATGGTCTGTTCCACAGTCTGACTCTGGCCTTGTTTTCACTGATTATATGGAACTTTTCCATCATCTCTTTACACAGATACAGTCAGTTTGATTTCTATGTATTCCATTTGGTGAGGTCCATGTGTTTAGTCTGTCTCTTATGCTGTCTAAAGAAGGTATTTGAAATGAACAAATCATTGGTTTTGTAGAATTCTATCATGCATTCTCCAGCATCATTTCTATCACGAAGGCCATGTTTTCTAACTACTGATCCTTCCTCTTTGCTCCCAACCTTTGCATTCCAATCATCAGCAATGATCAATACATCTTCATTGCATGTTTGATCAATTTCAGATTGAAGAAGTTGGTAGAATTCTTCTATTTCATCCTCACTGGTTTTAGAGGTTGGTGCATAAATTTGAATAACAGTGGCATTAACTGAGCTTCCTTGTAGGTGCATGGATATTATCCTATCACAAACAGCATTGTACCTCATGACTGATCTGGATACGTTCTTTCTGATAATGAATGCAACAGCATTCCTTTTCAATTTATGATTTCTGGCATAGTAAACCATGTGGACATCAGATTCGAAATGGCCAATACCAGTCCATTTCAGCTCACTAATGCCTAAGATATCGATGTTCATGCATTCCATTTCATTTTTGACAACTTCCAATTTTCCCAGATTCATACTTCATACATTCCATGTTCCAATTTTTAATGGATGTTTACAGCTGTTTCTCTTCATTTTTAGTTGTGCCCCATCAACAAATCAAGGTCTCATGGGCTTTTCTCCCAATGGCTTTACTTCATTCGCATCATCATGGTCAACTCTGCTTTGAGAAGGCAGCTCTTCCTTGCACTTCAAACATCCTAAATGGAGTTCTGTGGACTGAGAACCAACAAGAACAGACAATAAACAAAGATTGACATATGTGGCAGCACCTCCCAGAATTAAATCAACAGAAGGAAAAGTCAAGAACAGAGCAAAACTATAAGAACAAACTCAGAGTATATGGGAGGTCACTCTATGATAAAAACAATTTCAATGTAAAAGAAGATAAACAAGTAGGAACAGAGATCTAGATGGTGAGAAGGTCAGGTAGATTACAAGATAATATTTGTTGTTGTTGTTAAGTACCGTGGAGTGGATTCCGACTCATAGTGACTCTGTACAGGGTTTCCAACGCTGTAAATCTTTACGGGAACAGAATGCCTCATCTTTCTCCCAAGGAACTGCTGGTAGTTTCGAACTGCTGACCTTCAGGTTAACATCCCGATTCATAACCACTATGCTACCAGCGGACAATAAATGCTGGCGAGGATGTGGAGAGACTGGGACACTCCTACATTGCTGATGGGATTGCAAAATGGTTCAAGCACTCTGGAAAGCAATAGCATTTCCTCAGAAGGTTGGAAATAGATATACCTTATTATACAGCAATTCCTTTACTTGGTATTTATCCACAAGAAATACGAGTCATAACATGAGTAGATATATGTACACCAAATTCATAGCAGCACTATTTACAACAGCAAAAAGATGGCAACATCCTAAGTGTCCATCAATTGAAGAATAGAGAAACAAACTGTGGTACATACATATGCTACCTTGAAGAACAAGAAAGAAGCAGCAAGCCACCGCATAACATAGATGAAACTTGAGGATATTATGCAGAGTGAAATTAGTCAGTCTCAAAAGGAAGAATAGCCCATAAGATCATTATTGTAAAAGACTAAGAAAAAGAACCCACACTAAAAGGGGGGAAAAGTTACATATATATATATATTTACTGATCACTAGGATGTATGGGATGAGAGGAAGCGAGGACACAGGATAGCTTGGCTGCTAGGGAGTGTGTTGTTGTTATTTGCCATCTAATCGGTACCGACCCATAGTGACCTTATGCACAGCAGAACGAAACACTGCCTGATCCTTGGCCAACCTCAATACTGCTGCCACACTTGAGTGCATCGATGCTGCCACTTGGCCAATCCATCTCGTTGGGGGTCTTCCTCTTTTTTTCTGACCTTCCACCTTACCAAATATGATATCCTTCTCCAGCGACTGGTCCCTGCTGACAATATGCCCAAAGCATGAGAGTTGAAGTTTGGCCATCCTGGACTCCAAGGAGCACTCTGGCTGCACTT
>NW_006408803.1:260835-268269 GCF_000296735.1 Chrysochloris asiatica
TCTTCCTCCAATCCAGATGCCACGTTTTTGTTCATAGATATCAGCTTCTTGGATGATTTGCTCAGCATACAGGTTGAATAAATATGGTGAAAGAATACAACCTTGTTGCACATCTTTCTTAATTTTAAACCATTCAGTGTTCCCATGTTCTGTTAGAACAACTGCTTCTTGCTTGGTCCAGGTACAGATTCCTCATAAGCACAATTAAGTGTTCTGGAATACTTATACTTTGCAACGTTGTCCATAGCTTGTCATGATCCACAAAATCGAAAGCCTTTGAGTAGTCAATAAAGCACAGGTAAACATCTTCTAATATACTCTGCTTTCAGCCAAGATCCATGGGATATCAGCAATGACATCCCTCATTCCATGGCCTCTTCTGAATCCGGCTTGAACCTCTGGAAGTTGTCTGTCAATGTATGATTGTAGCCATTTCTGTATTACCTTCAACAAAACTTTACTCGCATGGGATATCAGAGAGATTGTCCTATGATTTTCGCATTCGGTTGGACACCTCTCTTTGGAATGGGCACAAATACGGATCGCTTCCAATCAGTCAGCCAAATAGTTGTCTTCCAAATTTCTTGGCTGACATGACTGAGTGCCTCCTGTGCCGCCTCACTTTCTTGAAAGATTTCCATTTTCATTCCATTAATTCCTGGTGCTTTGTTCTTAGACAATTCCTTCAATGAACCTTGAACTTCCTCCATCATTAGCATTGGCTCTTAATCATATGCTACCTCTTAAAATAGTTGAACATTAACCATTTCCTTTTGATACAGTGACTCTGTGTATTCCTTCTATCTCCTCTTGATGCTTTCTGCATCGTTCAATAATTTGCCTAGAGAATCCTTCAATACTGAAGGTTGAGGCTTGAGTATTTTCTTCAGTTCCCCCAGCTTGAGAAATGCTGAGCGTGTTCTTCCTTTTCAGTTGCACATATTTTTTTGTAATATTTGGTTTTTTCTTCTCGAGCTGATCTTTGAAATTTTCTGTTCAGCTCTTGAACCTCCTCATTTCTTCCATTTGCTTTCGCATCTCTATGCTGTAGAGCAAGTTTCATTGTGTCTTCTGACATCCATTTTGACCTTTTCCTTCTTTTTTGTCTTCTTAATGACTTTTTGCTTTCTTCATGTATGATGTTCTTGATGTCATTCCACAACTCTTCTGGTCTTCGGTCTTTAGTGTTTAATGCATCAAATCGGTTCTTCAGATGATCTCTAAATTCAGGTGGGATACATCCAAGATCATATTTTGGCTCTCATGGACTTGTTTTTATTTTCTTCAGCTTCAATTTGACTTTGCATATGAGTCATTGATAGTCTGTTCAACAGTCTGACCCTGGCCTTGTTTTCACTGATGATATAGAACATTTCCATCATCTCTTTACATAGATGTAGTCAATTTGATTTCTACGTGAAGTCCACGTGTAGAGTCATCTCTTATTCTGTCTAAAGAAGGTATTTGAAATGAACAAATCATTGATTTTTCAGAATTCTATCACGTGTTCTCCAGCATCATTTTTATCACCAAGGCCATATTTTCCAACTACTGATCCTTCCTCTTTGCTCCCAACCTTTGAATTCCAATCACCAGCAATGATCAATATATGTTGATTACATATTTGATCAAGTTCACATTGAAGAAGTTGGTAGAATTCTTCTATTTCATCCTCACTGGCTTTAGTGGTTGTGGCGTAAATTTGAATAATAGTGGTATTAACTAGGTGTCCATGTAAGTGAATAGATATTATCCTATCACAGACAGCGTTGTACCTCATGACTGATCTGGATATACTCTTTTTGACAATTAATGCAACATCATTTCTCTTCAATTTGTTATTCCCGGCATAGTAAACCATGTGATTGTCAGATTCAACACGGCCACTACCAGTCCATTTCAGCTCACTAATGCCTAAGATATTGATGTTTATGTGTTCCATTTCATTTTTGACAACTTCCAATTTTCCCAGACTCATACTTCGTACATTCCATGTTCCAATTTTCAATGGATCTTTACAGCTGTTTCTCTTCATTTTGAGTTGTGCCCCATCAGCAAATGAAGGTCCTGCAGGTTTTTCTCCCACGAGCTTTACTCCTTTTACATCATCATGGTCAACTCTACTTTGAGAAGGCAGCTCTTCCCCATTCGCAATTTGAGTGCGTTCTAACCTGAGGGGTTCATTTTCCAGAAGTATATCTGACAGTGTCTCTCTGCTATTCATAAGGTTTTCAGTGAGTAAATATTTGGAAATAGTTCATCACTCCTTCTTTCTAGTCTGTCTTCGTTTGGAAGCTCATCTGAAACCTGACCACCATGGGTGACCTTGCTGGTATTTAAAATACCGGTGGCATAACTTTCAGAATCAAAGCAACTCACAAACCACCACAGTACAACAAACTGACAGATGAGTGGTGGTGGTGGGGGGGGGCAATACACAAGAAGGGGGAGGAGAATGGAAGAACATTGGTGATGGGAGAACAGTTAGGCAGGTTCACATGTGCTAAGTGGGAGAGAGGTAAACCATGAGGTATGCACAACCTTGGAACAACAGGGCTTTGAGATACAGGGATTGAGGCATGGTTTGAAGTGGTAAAGGAGGGGAATTATGTTAAGATGCTTAGCTGTCTTTTGAATTTTGGTTTCCCTTGCCTACCAATGTAAAATAGACACTAGAGGGAGGGAGAAAGGAATAGCCAGAATCATCACTCCAGAAACTTGTAAGTGCATCTTCAGTCTAACACTGATTGTTGTTGTTGTTATGTGCCATAGAGTCGGTTCCAACTCATAGTGACCCTGTACAGTGTTTTGAGGCTGTAAATCTTTACGGGAACAGAAAGCCTCATCTTTCTCCCGTGGAACAGCTGGTAGTTTCAAACTGCTAACCTTGCGGCTCGCAGCCCAATTCATAACCACTACGCTACCATTGGCAGCTAGAAGTTGCCCAGTGAAACAGGCTTCCTGTGGAGCCTTTACGTTGTATTAAGACCATAGGTAGAATCCAGAACCCCATCCAGAATTCTCTGAGATAGGAAATGTCCACTGGAAAGGACGAGCAGACCAGCCTGGAGTGGCTAGAAGAACAGATGATACTTTGTGAAAGAAAGAGTGGCAGGAAAAATCTGAAACAATAATGGCAGTCTCATTGATTACTATAAGAACAAGTAAGCTGTTCACCCAGGAGCCATCAATGCAAGTGGTCAGGACTGCTCTGAGCAAACTCCCTTTCAAGACTGAGACTCAAGGGGAATTACATGAGCAGGCAGTAGGTCTGGATGGTGACCATGTTGATCACCAATAAAGGAGAGTGGGGGAAAAATAGCAATGAAGTGGTGAGCTAAGTGCAACTACGTTCAATAGACTCCTGTAAATCGGTGGAGACCTGGTTGGCCAGCAGTATAGCAAGACCCAGGGACTCCTGGGCCCAAAGGCAGTGACATGGCCACAGAGGACTAGAGTGGAGAGTGAAACATCCAGCTGCTATGAAGTGAGGGGAGATGCACAAGAACACACATACCTGCAGATAGTTCCCACTTGACCTGGCTTCAATGGCTGAATGATCAGTATTCAACTAGAAGAAAGAAGAGGTGTGTGGGGGGGGGGGGGGGGGGGGGGGGGGAGAATGGAGTAACCTGCTACAATTTGATGAACTTTATCTATACTTATGTATGCAGTAGCTCAAAAAAGGGAACAAATCTTTACAGCGAGGATCACTCCAGAGGATCACTCCCACCCCCTCGGTACACAGAGTTGACAGGGATGGGCAACTTAGACATTTGCTACCCAAAATGGGGGCTCCTATAAAGGCAAGAGCCCTGGTGTAGTGTTGTGGGCTAATGCATTAGACTGCAAGGTGGGTGGTTCAAACTCACCAGCTGCTCCTTGGAAACCCTATACAGGGTTGCTTGACTTGACGGCACTTAACAACAACAACAACAACATAAAGGCAAGAAGTGACTGGCTTACAAGATTTCAAGAGGGACCCTAGTTCTAGATGGGACGGGGGAAGGTAGAATCTCCAATGAATGATTTCCATTCTTTTGGGACCGGTCTGGTGAAAGGAAATGGGGATAAGACTCTTGTGGTACAATAGTGAATAATTGCCATCAGGACTGACTGTGAGGGTAGGAAATATAGAGATAGATGTTTTTTGACAAAAGGAGGGGAGAGATTGATTTTGCAGCCCAGGAGCGGAGGTTACTGGGACCATCAAGTAGGAGAAGAAGAGAGCAGGACCCTACCCAGAAAGGCAGAGATGCCATGGATGGAGACTGAGCCGATGACATGGACAGATCGAGTAGCTGGGGACACTGAACTCAGGCAGGGAGAGGCGCTGTGTGTTGATTGCTGGGGGGCAGGACTGTGGGGTGTATCCTTTAGTTATTTGATGATGCATGAGGGGACTGTAATCATTACAATGAAATAAAATACAAAAGGATGAATGTAAAACTGATATTCTTCCATGTAACCTCACAATAAAAACTTACTAAAAAAAAAAAAAAGAAAATTTCAAGATCTATCTTGAAGTATAATGCTGTCTGTGATGGGAAAATATCCATATGCCTACAAAGGAAGACTAGTTAATACCACTAGTATTCAAACTTATGCACCAAAAACTAAAGCCAGTGATAATGAATTTGAAGAATCCTGACAACTTCTTCCATCTGAAATTGATCAAACATGCAGTAAAATGTATTGGTAATTGCTAGTTATTTGAATGCAAAGGTTGGAAACAAAGAGGAAAGATCAGTAGTTTGAAAATATGACCTTGGTGATAGAAATGTTGCTGGATCGTACATGGCAGAATATGGCAAAATCAATGACTTCATCATTGTGAATACCTTTTTTAAACATAAAAGATGATAATACACATGAACTTGAAGAGATGGAATACACAGAAATCAAATTGACTGTATCTGTTGAGAGAAATGGTAGAAAAGCACCATTTCATCAACCAAAACAAGATGAAGGGCAAATTATAGAACAGATCATCAATTACTCATATGCAAGTTCAGGCTGAAGCTGAAAAAAACTAAAACAAGCCAACAAAATTTGATCATGAACATATTATACTTGAATTTAGAGATCATCCCATTAACAGTTTTGATGCATTAGACACTAATAACAGAAAGCCAGAAGAATTGTGGAATGACATCAAGCACAATGTCGTCACTAAGGAGACAAATAAGAGAGAAATGACCAAACCAGATATCAGAAAAGACTGAAATTTGCTCTACAGCTTAGAGATACTAAAGCAAATGGAAGAAATGAGGAGGCAAAAGAGCTGAAAAGACAAATTCAAAGGGCAACTAGAGAAGACAAAGTTAAATATTATAATGAAATATGCAAAGACCTGGAGTTAGAAAATCAAAAGGGAAGAACACACTCAGCATATCTCAAGTTGAGGGAACTGAAGAAAAAACTTCAGGCCTCAACTTGTGGTATTAAAGAAGTCTATGGGCAAAATATTGAATGATGCAGAAAGCATCAAAAGAAAATGAAAAGAATACACAGAATCACCGTACCAAAAAGAAATGGTGATGTTCAACCATTTCAAGAGGTAGCATATGATCAAGAGCCAATGATACTGAAGGAAGAAGTCCAAGGTGCACTGAAGGCACTGGCAAAGAACAAGGCTCTGGGAATGGATGGAATACAAATTGCAATCTTTTAACAAATTAATGTAGCACTGGAGGCATTCACTCAACTATGCCAAGAAATTTGGAAGACAACTATCTGATCAACTGATTGGAAGAGATCCATATTTGTACCCATTCCAAAGAGAGGTAACACAATGGAATACAGGCATCATTAGGCTGTATCATTAATATCATAAGTAAAGTTTGCTAAAAAATAATTTTTAAATGGTTGCAACAATACATTGACAGAGAGCTGCCAGAAGTTCAAGCCAGCTTCAGCCAAGGATGAGGAATGAATCTAGGAGATTCAAGGGGCATTATTGCTGACATGGATCTTGGCTGAAAGCAGAGAGTACCAGAAATATGTTTGCCTGTGCTTTATTGACTATGCAAAGGCTTTCTATTGTGTGGATTATGACAAGCTATGGAAAACATTGCAGAGAATGAGTATTCTGGAATATTTAATTGTGCTCATGAGGAACCTGTACATAGAGGATTGGAGGAAGATTCTTTAACAACCTGCGATATCCATATAATACAACCTTGCTTGCTGAAAAAAAATAAGATGTAAAATACTGATGAAAATCAAAACATGAGCACCTTCAGCATGGTTTGCACCTCAATATAAAGAAAATGAAAATTCTCACAACCAGACCAATAATGACATCATGATAAATGGAGAAAAGTTTGAAGTTGTCAAATACCTCATTTTGGTTGTATCCACCATCAACACCCATGGAAGCAGCAATCAAAAAATCAAATGACGTATGGCTTTAGTTAAAACTGCGGCACAGGATCTTTTTTAAAGTGTTCAAGAGAAAAGTTGTCCATTTGACAAGTAAAGTGTGCCTGACCCAACTCATGGTATTTTCAATCACCTCATGTGCATGTGAAAGTTGGACAATCAATAAGGAAGCATTGAAACATTTGAGTTATGGTATTGTTGAAGAATACTAAAGATAGCATGGACTGCCAGAATAACAAACAAATCTGTGTTGGAAGAAGTACAACTAGAATGCTCTGTAAAAGCCAAGATGGTCAGGCTTTATACTGATATTTTGGACATATTATCAAGAACACCATGTTTGGTCAAATAAAGGGACAATGAAAAAGAGGGAAAACTTCAAGTCATGGATTGGCACAGCATCAGCAACAATGGATTCAAGTGTAGTAGCAATTGTGAGGATGGCACAGAACTGGGCAGTATTTTGTACTATTGGACATAGGGTCAATATGGATTGAAACTGTCTTGACAGCGCCTAACAATAGTTTGCTACCTGTAATGAATGAAAGTCCTGGTGTGGCACTATAGGTTAATACGCTGGACTGCAAGGTCAGTTTGAACTGCAAGGTTGGTGGTTCAAGCTCACCAGCCGCTCCTTGGAAACCCTATACAGGGTCGCTACTAGTCGGAACTGACTCAATGGCACTTAACAACAACAATGACTGAGAGCACTATAAGAGATAAAATGCTTCAGTTGAAGAGAAAGAAGCATCTTCTGGCGTTGCCTAAAGCAGCTTTCACCCTGGTCAACCTGGATGGCTGAAAGAGGACAAGAGCCTACTGGATCCACCTTGCCAGAGACCCAAGGTCATATGCATGTGAATGAGATTACTCTAATGTTTCAGACCATGTAAAACTGGTCAGAAGTTTGAGGCCCACTGGGCCCGAGTGTTGCAGACAATGCAGGCCACAGGCTCTGAGGAACAGATTCTGGTCACTGGGCAGTCATAACAAATTGTTTTTCATCTTAGTGTTCAGTTATGTTTTATTAATTCCAAACATGAGCCCTTA
>NW_006408803.1:268524-269977 GCF_000296735.1 Chrysochloris asiatica
AGAAACCAAGTTGCGGGCCTGGGATTCGAACCAGCGAAGCTCGATGTAAAGTTACCTGAATGTCTGGAAAATTACTGATGTTAGCTGTACCTTGTCTTAGTCCCTCCCAGCTTGGTGTGAAGCTCCTCCCCTAAATAAAACAGAGGCGCAGGCCAGCCCAGGTGTGCATTACAGGCTGGCGATGAAAGAGTGCACTACAGCTAGCAAGGTGTGCATTACGGGCACAGCTAAGATGTTTACCATACAGGATTTTACCGCCCTCCTGGCTAATATGTTCACCACGCCTAACCTGCCAGATGCCAGTAATGCACCTCCCTGGTTTTGGGGTGTCTCTTTGTCTCCCTCTTTCTGTCTTTCTGTGTATTCTTTTGCTATCCCTATCGCCGCCAGAGATCCCCTCCTCGTGAACCAAACACTCGTGAACAACACAACTATGTCGAGGCCAGTCTCTGACACTATAAATGTAGAGAAGATTGAACTTTAGTGTTTTTAAAAGATTTTTTAAAAGATTTATGTGTTAGACTGCCATATTGGTTTCTCCTGCCCATTGTTGTAATATGGACAAACATGTATGATAGAAATGAGTATAGGGAATTATGATTGCACACATTTTGTAAGCTCACCTTCAGTCCATACTTTATTGGATTTGTTAAACGGGGACCCAGAATTGTCCTAGAAGCAATAGTGTCTATATTTGCATTTGAAAATACATGCAGACCCACCCATAACTGCTGGGAGAACAGGAGATTCATGATTGAAAGAAAGACCTGTAAACTGTTTGCCTTGGAGATGTCAAGGCAAGAAAAGTCTAACCTTTAGAGAAAACCCCTTTCTAGGACTAAAAGTGAGCTGATAAGCAGCAGCTGGTAGACTCACTGGTGACTATCTGGGTCTATTTGTGAGTGGAAGTGATGGAAATGTAGCAATTAAGGGACAGGCTGAGTTTGGCCATGTTCCATTGGCACCGTTGACCTTGAAATGAGAGAGAGAAGAGGAAGGACTGGCTGGTCTGAGGTTTAGGGAGTTGTGTGAGCATCTGAGCCCATCGGCAGTGACCCAACCCTGAGGGTAATGTCTGAAAGTGAAGTGGCCAACTGGTCTTAAGTCCAGGGAGGTGTGTGTAAACTCCCAAACTTGCATCTGGAACCCATTTGACCTAGCTTGGAAGGCTAGGGCTGAGTTGAGCAGACCCTGAGTAGATGAAGAGAAAGACGTTTGATATTGTGAACAAGTATAAACTGCTAAAATTTGACAGACTAGGCTTTTGCTTATAGATGCAGTTACTCAAAATTCCAACTGGAATGGAAGATTCTTCAGATCAAGCAACATGCTTGTCTCCTCAGAGTACTGGGTTGATAGGGACAAGCAATTTAAAAACTGGCTATCAAAAATAGAGGGCTAAAGTCATGGTAGCGTAGTGGTTACGAATCGGGCTGCGAACCTTAAGGTCAGC
>NW_006408803.1:271096-314169 GCF_000296735.1 Chrysochloris asiatica
TGTATGTATGTTATTATTAAGTGCCGTCTAGTCAATTCTAACCCATAGTGACCCTGTATAGGGTTTCCAAGGAGCAGCTGGTGAGCTTGAACCACAGACTTTGCAGTTCAAACAACTTTGCAGTCTGAAGCATTAGCCCACAGCACCACACTAGGACATATATGTATATTTATGTATATATAAATCTCACCAGTTTTATCTCTCCAAAAGACCTGCTTATGACAAAAGTTTTCTATAATTTTATAGCTACTATTGTTACTGATTTGAAAAGGAACACATTCAGTATTATACCCTTAAGTAAAGGGGCTTCCAAAAGTTTGTGGACCAATGGAATTAAAAGACAATGGAATTTTCCCACAAACTTATTAAAATGTTCCCTCAGATAATGTGGCCTATAGTATTTTCAAAGTGCCATTCCATTGTCCTAGCTTCCAAAGTTATATTGCCATCAACCATCACTATTATTGATGGCAAAATCTTGCTTCTTTTAAGATTTATTGTCTTGGTAGTTTCCTGAAGTTTGGTTATAATGGGACTAGGTATATATAACTTTCTTTGTATTTATCTTACTTTTTTTTTTTACACTGTTAACTGAACTGTTTAAACTTGTATATTGATGTCTTTCATTAGTTTTAAATGTTCTTAGCCATGGTCTCTTTAAATACTATTTCTGCTCCATTCATTCTTTCTACTTATTCCAGAACTCAAATTACATTTTTATTCAACTTTTAATTCAGTCTCACAAGTATCTTAAGATCTATTGTGGTTTTCTATTCACATTTCTCTATATGCAACTTGGATATTTTCTACTAATCTGTGTCCAAATTCACTAATTCTATCTTCTTCTGTGCCCAGTCTTCTCCGAAAGCCATCAACAGTATGTTCTTAATTTTGATTTTATATTTTCAGGTCTACATTGTTCATTTGATTCTTCTTAAAAATTGTAATTCCTCCATTATTTCACTCATTTTGTCCATTTCCTCAAATTTTACTAACATTAATCAGAGTAATTTTAAAAGTTCTTATCGTGGTTACGAGTCGGGTTGCTATCCTCAAGGTCAGTAATTTTAAACTACCAGCCATCTGTGGGAGAAAGATGAGGCTATCTGCTCCTGTAAAGATTTAAAAGTTTGGAAACCTTATGCAGTGTCACTATGAGTTGAAACTGACTCCACGGCACATACCACCACCATCACCATCTACTACTACCCACCACTACTCTGTCAGATTTTTGTGCTGTTGTGGCTTGTATATTACTGTGATGCTGAAAGCTATGCCACTGGATATTAAATACCAGCAGGGTCACCTATAGTGGACAGGTTTCAGTGGAACTTCCAGACTAGAACCAACTAGGAAGAAGGAGTGGCAGACTGCTTCTGAATGGTTAACCACTGAAAACCTTATGAATAGCAGTGAAACACTGTCAGATACAGTGCCAGAGGATGAATCCCTCAAGTTGGAAGGCACTCAAAAAAAGGGGTAGAGCTACCTCCTTAAAGTAGAGTTGACCAAAATGAAATGAATGGAGTTAAGCTTTCAGGACCTTCATTTGCTGATGATGATGCAAAATGAGAAGAAACAGCTATACAAATCCCTTAATAAACAGAACACAGAATATACAAAATATGAATCTATGAAAATTTGAAGTTGTCAAAAATGAAATGGAGTGCATAAAGATCGATATCCTAAGCATTAGTGGACTGGTATTTGGCCATTCTAATTCTGACAACCATATGATTTACTATGCCAGAAACAACAAATTCAAAAGGAATGGCATTTTCATCATCAAAAGGAACATTTCAAGATCTGTTTTGAAGTACAATGCTGTCTATGACAGGATGATATCCATATGCCTATAAGGAAGACCAGTTAATACCACTATAGCCAATGATGATGAATGTGAAGAATTATACCAACTTCTTCAGTCTGAAATTGATCAAACATGCAATCACTACTGGTGATTAGAAAGAAAGGATCAGTAGATAGAAATGGCCTTGGTGACAGAAATGATGCTGGATATCATATGATACAATTTTGCAAGTCCAACTACTTATTCATTGCAAAGACCTTTTTAAACAACATAAAAGGTAACTATGCACCTGGACCTCACAAGATGGAACACACAACAGGAATCAAACTGACTACATCTGTGGAAAAAGACTGTAGAAAAGTTTCATATCATCAACCAAAACAAGGTTGGGGCAAACTGTGGAAAAGACCACCAAGTGCTCAATGGCACTGAACAACAACAAATCTACGACTAACTCCAATATCTGAGCCATCTCAGTCTCCTGAGTACCATTTACATTTTGTTACCTCATAGTTATCAAAGTAATTGTATTTATAGCATACCAAATATTGTGTTTGAAATCTTAGATACTCCATATAGTAATCTATCAGGCTGCTTTTCTGTATCTATAACTTTGTTTTTCAAGTCCTCACTTTCCACAGGTCTCCACTGTTGTTGTTGTTGTTGTTGTTTTAATTATTCAGTGTTTTCCCTACTTAATTCATTGAGACTGCAAAAAACTGATCTATCCCATCCATACTTCCTTCAACTGTGGCTTCAGGAGTTTCACTGGTTTATGAAACTGGCTTTTATCTTTTATCTCCTCCTTTTCTGTGATTTTAAATTACATTGTGTTAGACCTTTCCACTGTGATCCAAACAAAGAGTTTGCACTGTTTACAGTATTTTCCATTCTTTTTTCCCCCTACATGTTAACACTCTAGGAATTTTCTATTGATCTTCCTCTAGCTCACTAATTCTCTGCTAGCTATGTCTAATTTGCAAATAACCAACTACTGAAAGCTTAATTTTTGCCAGAACCTATTTCATTCCAAAATTTCTATTTTAATTCTTGTATTATGAATTTTAGTTACTTGGTGACATTATTCATCTTGTCATTTATTTTGAACTTATCAATCACAATTATTTTAAAGTCTGGGTCTTGTAGTTTCAAAATCTGAGGTTCCTATAGAATCATACCTATTTTTTATTTTTCCTGTTGGTCTGTTTTTGGGTGTGCCTGATAATTTTCAATTATCAGAATCAATATTGTACAGATACAAAACATTACAGAGGTTCTTATGATGCTCTTTGCCTCCAACAAGGATTTACATTATCTTCTGCCAAGCAACTGGAACAGGGAAAGTTCACTTCAATCCTTGGATATGTGTTCCTAAAGCTGCCTTTCAGTCTAGGGCTCTGTTTGCCCATTTTATCATCATTTATAACATAAATTTTCATAGATTCCAAATAAAATGCAGGGTAATGACTAGAGACCCTTTTTAGGGGAAATTCCTTAAGTTATTTTCTTCCAATCAATGAAACAGATGATCACACTGTTCTGCTTTTCAGCATCTTGAACGTGGTTTTGTAGCCTTTCTCCCTGAGTAGATGATGTTGTTGTTGTTAAGTGCTGTCAAGTCGGTTCCGACCCATAGCGACCATGAACAGGGTTTCCGAGGCTATTAAATCTTTACGGGATCAGAAAGCCTCATCTTTCTCCCGTGGAACAGCTGGCAGTTTCGAACTGCTGACCTTGTGGTTCACAGCCCAATTTGTAACCACTACGCTACCAGAGCTCCTTGAGTAGATGATACTCGGTAAATATATAGAGGTGAAATTATTCACTTCTCTATATCTCTTTACTTTGTGGGATCTTGGTCTTTCAAGTCTTAGCTACCAATTTTTACCAAAAAGCCATTTTTTATCTTTCAACTTCTATGTGAGTGCCAAAAGCTCTGCTGACTTTTTATGTCTTAGCAGCTGCTATCTTGCTGTCACTTAGCACTAGGCTGACTTCATGGAGCTTCCTTTCTTTTTAGGATCTTGGCCACTCAAGTCATCTTTTTAAAATCAGTTATTGTCCAATGCCTTAAGACAATTTCATATTTGTATGTTATCTTTTTTTTTTAATCCTTGCTTCTGGTGAGAGAATAGATGTGCAATAAGCCATTTCCAAACGAATTAATCTTTTTAATTAAAGAATAGTATTCTATTACATAGATATGATAGAATTTATTATCCCACTATATGGGTATGCCAAAATTAATTTGATGTTGGCCCAGGACCGGGCAGTGTTTCATTCTGCTGTGCATACAGTCGCTATGAGTTAGTGCCAACTTGATGGCACCTAACAACAACAACAACAACATACACTAAAAAAAAAAAAAAAAAATTAGATTACTCCAAAAATTTGCTATTAAAACAATTGCCTATTTCTGTGCATGTGTGATTATATGCACAACAGAATGAAACTGCCAGGTCCTACACTATCCTCACAATTCTTGTTATATTTGAGTCTAGTGTTGTTGCTACTGTGTCAGCCTGTATCATTGAGGGTCTTACCCTTTAATACTGACTCTCCAGTTTAGCAATCATGTGGTCTTTCTCCAGTGTCTGGTCACCCTGCCAACATGTCTAAAGTACCACAGATGAACTCCTACCATCCTTGCTTCTAAGGAGCATTCAGGCTCACTTCCAACACAGATTTGCCTGTTTCTCTGGCAGTCCTTGGAACTTTCAACATTCTTTTCCAACAACATAATTCAAATGAATCAATTCTTCTTGGGGATTCCTTAGTCATTGTATAACTTTCACATGCATATGAGGAGATTAAAAATACCACGGTTTGGGTCAAATATTCTTTAGTCCTCAAAGTGACATATTTTTCTTAAACACTTATATAGGTCTTTTGCAGCATTTTCCTAATGTGATGCATCATCTGATTTCTTGACTGCTGGTTCCGTGATTATTAATTATGGATCCAAGTAAAAGGAAGTCTGACAACTTTAATCATTTCTCAGTTTATCATTTATTGGTCCAGATGTGAAGATTTTCATTTTCTTTACATTGAAGTGTAACCCCACACTGCAAGTTGTAGTCTTTGATCTTCAAAAGTATTTTAAGTCTTTTTCATTTCCAAAAGCAAAATTTTGTCATCTGAATATCCAATCCTGATGCCACATGCTTCTTCATGTAATCCAGCTTCTCAGATTATTTTCTCAGCATATAGATGCAATACACATGGTAAAAAGATATAACCCTGACGCTATCTTTCTTGGTTTTAAACCAAGCAATATGCCCTTGTTCTTGGCAGAACAATTCCTCTTAGTCTACATATAAAATCCACATAAACATAATTTAGTGTTCTGAAAGTCACATTCACTGAAATGTTATCTATAGTTTGTTATTCACAGAATCCAAAGCCTTTGCATAGTCAATAAAGTACACGTAAACATCTTTCTGGTATACACTGCTTTCAGCCAAGTGCCATCTGATGTTAGCAATGATATTCCTTATTTCACATCCTCTACTCTATCACTCATTCATGGAGTTTGTGGAGTCTGTCAGTTTGTGTAGTGTGGTGGTTTGTATGTTGCTGTGAAGCTGCAAGCTCTGATAATGGTATTTAAAATTCTATCAGGTTCATCAATGATGGATAGGTTTAAGTGAGACTAAGTAAGTAAGACTAAGATAGACTAAGAAGAAGGAGAGGCAGACCACTTCTGAATGGTTAGCAATTGAAAACCAGTAAACAGCAGCAGAATATTGTCAGATATAATGCCAGAACATTGTCAGATATACTGACAAAAGTTGAGCCCCTCATGTTGGAAAGCACTCAAAATAAGACTGGGAAAGAGCTGCCTCCTCAAATTAGAATTGACCTTAATGACATGGGTAGAGTTCAGTTTTGGGGACGTGCATTGCTTGATGGGCACAATTCAAAATGAGAAGAAACAGCTGCAAACATCATTAACAATTACAACATGGAATGTACAAAATATGAATTTAGGAAAATTGGAAGTTGTCCAAAATGAAATGGAACACATCAAGGTTGATATCCTAGACATTAGTTGGCTGACATGGACTAGTATTGGTCATTTTGAACCAGACAATCATGTGGTTTATCACATTTCAATCTCTATCTTGAAGTACAGTGTTGATAATGATAGGCTAATATCCATAAGCCTACAAGTAAAATCAGTTATTATCACTATTATATAAATTTCCCACCAGCCACTAAAGCCAGTGATGATAAAAGTGAAGAATTCTATCAAATTCTTCAGTCTTGGTGTGGCACAGTAGGATAAGACTGCTAATCATAAGGTCTATGGTTCAAATTCACCACCTGCTTCTCAGAAATTCTATACAAGGTCACTATAAGTCAAAACATAATCAATGGTACTTAATAACAACAGCCAACTTCTTTAGTGTGAAACTTATCAAATATGCAATCAAGATGCATTGAAAATTACTAGAGATTGGAATGTGAAGGTTGGAAACAAGAAGGATCCAAGGTTGAAAATATGACCTTGGTGACAGAAAGATCTCATGACAAAATTTTGAAAGACCAATGATTTATTCATTGCAAATCACCTTTTTTTCAACAACATAAACAGTGACTAATACACCTGTCCCTCAACAGATGAAATACATGTGAATCAAATTGAGTACATCAGTGGGGAAAGATGACGGAGATGCTTAATATCATGAGCCAAAATAAGGACAGGGGCAGACTGTGGAACACACCATCAAACTGATCATATGCAAGTTAAGGCTGAAGCTGAAGTAAATTAAAACAGGTATATGAGAGCCAAAATATTATCTTGCATTTTTTCCACCTGAATTTAGAGACCATATCAAGAACAAATTTGATGCCTTAGACACTAATGACAAAAGACTAGAAGATTTGGGGGACGACATTAATAACATCATAGAAGAAGAAAGCAAAACATCATTAAAAAGACAGTAAAGAAAGAAAAGACCAAAGTGGATGTCAGAAATTTGGTCTCAAGCATAGAGAAAAATAAATGTGAGAAATGGTGAAGTACAAGAGTTGAATATAAAATTTCAAAGGGTGGTTCAAGAAGACACTGTCAAACATTAAAATGAAATGTGCAAAGACCTTGGAGTTAGAGAATCAAAAGGGAAGAACACACTCAGCATCTCTCAAGCTGAAAGAACTGAAGAAAAAAATTGAAGCTTTGTGTTGTAATATTTAAAGATTTCATGGGTAAAATATTGAATGACACTAGAAACATCATAAAAAGATGGAAGGAATATACAAGAGTCACTATACCAAAAAAAACTGGTTGATGTTCAATCATTTCAAGATGTACCATATGATCAAGAACCGATGATACTGAAGAAAAAAAGTACAAGCTACACTGAAGGCACGACATAAAACAACACACTAGGAATTGATGGAATACAAATTGAATTCATTAAAAAAACTGATGCAACACTGGAGGTACTCACTTGTCTTTCAAAAAAATAGAAGACAACTCCCTGGTCAACTAATTGTAAAAGATGCATATTCATGCCAGTTGCAAAGAAAAATGACCCAACAGAATACCAAATTATTTAACTATATCATTAATATCACATGCAAGTAAAATTTTTCTGAAGATAATTTAAAAAACTGTTGCAGTAGTACATAAACAGGGAGATACCAGAAATTGAATCTGGATTCAAAAAAGGATGTGGAGCAAGCAATATTACTGCTAATGTCAGATGGATCTTGGCTAAAAGCAGAGGTTATCAGAAAAATGTCTACTTGTGCCTTTCTGACTATACAAAGGAATTCAATTACGTGGATCATAACAAATATGGGTATTCCTTCCATCTGCTTTTATGCTTCCCATGTTGTTCAACCAGCTGCTCCTCGGAAACCCTATACAGGGTTGCTATGGATCGACATTGACTCGATGGCACTTAAAAAACAAATGTTGTTCATTCAATATTTTGACGTGGTATAAATTAAAGCTCAGAATTCTTCAAGGAAGGGTTGGTGATGGTGGTGGTTGTGTGCCAACTCATAGCAACCCTGTAGGGTTTCTGAGGTTATAAATCTTTATGGGAGCAGAAAACCTCCTCTTTCTCCTGCAGAGCAGCTGGTGGATTCGAACTGATGAGGTTAGCAGTCCTTCGAAGGAAGAGTTAGACAGCTGGAAACACTGCCTTCAAAAGAGTACACACATTGGTTGTTGTTGTTAGGTGTCATCGCTTTGGTGCCAACTCATAGTGGTTGGCTATGTTGAGAAACAATATTTTCATATTTTTTTAAATTAAGGTTTCTATGATTTTAGCGTAGTGGTTACGAATCGGGCTGCGAACCTTAAAAGTCAGCGGTTCGAAACTACCAGCCGCTCCGCGGGAGAAAGTTGAGGCTTTCTACTCCCGTAAAGATTTACACCCTCGGAAACCCTGTACAGGGTCGCTATGGGTCGGAACCGACTCGACGGCACTTAACAACAACAACAACAAATGATTTTTTAGCAATATTTTTTCTTACTTTCATACTTACCATGTTCTCAACATACTAACTATAGAGTAAATGGAAACAGTTATAGTATACAAAACCCTAAAATACTTAATGCCGAATTATGAATATTAGTTAAGAAATTAATGAAGACATAGTTAAAATGAACTGAAGTGTTGATTTCTTCTAAACAAATTACATAACATTTTAAAATATCAACATTCAAAGTCTGCGTAGTCTCAATTTTGCAACTCTGTATGATACACCCCTGGAATATTTTGCAGATTTTCAATGAAAATTTTGCAACTCACTGGACATGTCAATTACATGGAAAAGGAGAGGTTGCACTCATATTGTTGTTGTTGTGAAGTGCCGTTGAATCAGTTCTGACCCATAGCAACCCTGTATAGGGTTTCCAATGAGCAGCTGGTGAGCTTGAACTGCCAACTTTGCAGTTAAAACGGCTTTACAGTATGGCGCATTAACCCACAGCACCACACCAGCACTCATATTGTTGTTGTTGTTGTTATGTGCCATCGAGTCGGTTCCGACCCATAGCGACCCTGTACAGGGTTTCCGAGGGTGTAAATCTTTACGGGAGTAGAAAGCCTCATCTTTCTCCCGCGGAGCAGCTGGTAGTTTCGAACCGCTGACCTTAAGGTTCGCAGCCCGATTCGTAACCACTACGCTACCAGAGCTCCTTATTAGCAATCTAAAATTCCTTTTTTGTTTGTTTTTCTTTAGTGAAACTATCTTTTGTGAATGGATTGAACACAGAATAAAACCAATCATGCTTTAAAATAACATGGGAAGGCACTTTTGGATACACATTAAAAAAAAAAGAATATACTATAAAGTTGAAAGGTTGATGAGGTAAAGAGAATATTTCACTAAAGTGAGATAATAAAAAATTTAAAGACACAAATACAGATATTTAAAACTGAATAAGTAGAGTATTTTCAGGGAATTTTTATAAAGCAGTACTTAAAATAAGACTTCTGTGTATACAAATTAGAAAAATCAGAACCCATTCCCCTTGACGTAAATTAGCAGCTTTTTATTATCTCTTGGACAGATGTTTTTCCCCTAGCACTACCATCAAATCTCAGTTTGTTTGTTTGAAATTACAATGTTCTTGCTTCTTTGAGAGGCACTGAATGTTGTTTCCATAGAAACAGTTATAATGTTAAAATGTTAAAAGCAGACTATGACTTAAGATTATAAGCAGACAAGTAAGTAGGTCAAGTAGCAGAATATTTCTACTAATATGTGAGAGGCCTTTGATGTGCATGTGTACATATGTGTGTATGTGTATATATAAGAAGGGGCTTTAAAAAGTTTGTGAAAAATTCCATTTTCTTTCAATTCCATTTATCCAAGGACTTGATAAAGCCTTCTCATATTAGTTTCAAATTTGCAACAGTGCCTGCTATATAAGAAACGCTACTCAAGTGTATGATAAATAATAAAATAAATATAACAAAATTCATGGCTGAAAGGCTGCAAAGTCTGGTGGTAGGTCAAAGTACAGGCTTGGGAGTCACTGGCATATGGCTAGTATGTAATGTCCTGGTTCTGGATGGGAACACCTAGGGAAAGAAGGTGTATGGGAAGATTAGAGACAGAGTCCAATTCAGATCTCTGGGGCATTCTAAACTTTAAAGTCAATCAGAGGAGGAGGGATCAGAAAACTAAGTAGAATGTTGATAATATCTGAAGAGAAAGGGGAAAGCTTTTAAGGACTCTAAGGCAAAAAAATGAACTTTTAAGCCTACCATGTCAATTTTGTTGAAATTAAAAGAGAAAATGGACAAGTGACTTTGGGATTCGGCAAAATAGAGGTCAGTAGTAATCTTAACCCACCACTCGTCTGTCAGTTTGTCATACTGTGAGTTGCTGTGATTCTGAAAGCTATGCCACCAGTATTTTAAATACCAGCAGGGTCACCCATGGTGGATAGGTGTCAGATGAGCTTCCAGATGAAGACAGACTAGGAAGAAGAAGTGATGAACTACTTCTGAATATTTAGTCACTGAAAACCTAATAAATAGCAGAGAAACACTGTCAGATATGCTGTTGTTATGTGCTGTGGAGTCGGTTCTGACCCATAGCGACCCTGCACAGGGTTTCCGAGGCTGTAAATCTTTATGGAAGCAGAAAGTCTCATCTTTCTCCCGCGGGACAGTTGGTACTTTCGAACTGCTGACCCTGCAGTTCGCAGCCCGATTCGTAACCACTACACTACCAGAGCTAAGTGCTGCAAAATGAGCCCCTCAGGTGGGAAGGCACTCAAAATGCAACTGGAGAAGAGCTACCTCCTCAAAGTAGAGTTGACTGAGATGAAGTAAATGGAGTAAAGCCCATGGGAGAAAAGCCCTCAGGACATTCATTTGCTGATGGAGCACAATTCAAAATGAAGAGAAACAGATGTAAACATTCACTGAAAATCAGCAAATTGGCAGCATCAATAGGCTCAAGTGTGGCAACAATTGTGAGGTTGGCCCAGGACCAGGCAGTTTCATTCTACTGTACATAGGGTTGCTATGAGTTGGTATGGACTTGATGGCACCTAACAACAACAACAACAGTAACAAATGAAGACTACTGGTGTGGCACTGTAGGATAAGCACTGGACTGTGAACCACAAAGTCAGCCGTTCAAACCCACCAGCTGCTCCTTGGCAATCCTATACATGGTTGCTATGAGTCGAAACTGACTCGACAGCACTTGACAACTTGTAACAACTGAAAAATTACTAATTTTTTTAATATCAAGAAGCAGCAGGATTTTGCTTTAGTATGGAGTTCTAGTGGGGTGCTGTATGATAAGCACTGTATTGCTAACCTCCATGTGGGCATTTAAACACATCTGGTGGTTCAAACCCATCAGCCCCTTCTTGGAAACCTATAACTGACTTGAAGGCATTTAACAGCAACATAGCTATTCATTGCTTGCTCTACTAAATACTAGAAGGTTCTAGCAAATGAATTGTTGTTGGTAAGTACCATCGAGTCTATTCAGACCCATAGCGACCCTGTATAGGGTTGCCAAGGAGCAGCTGGTGAGCTTAAACCACCGACCTTGCAGTTCAAACGACTTTGCAGTCTGATGCATTAGCCCACAGCACTGGAAAAACTTATTTATGAGGAAGTTCTGGGGAATTAGGGATTAACTTTTCAAACCAATAAAGAGGAAGAGAAGTTTGGAGCAGTCTCTGCCAATCTGTCTGCTATTGTTCCCCTTTATGCTGTTAAGCATTCTGGGTGTTTTTCTGGGTGACTCCGTGGCGTCAGTAACAACTCATAGAGAACCTTCATAGGGTTTCCGTGGCTGTAACTCTTTATGAGAGCAGAAAACCTCATCCAGTAGATTAACTACTGACCTGTGGTTAGCAGCCTAACTTGTAACCCACCTCCTGGGCTCCTTCATTATTGTTGTTGTTATGTGTCTTGGAGTCGGTTCGACTCTTAGCGACCCAACACAGGGTTCCCGAGGCTGTAAATCTTTATGGGAGCAGAAAGCCTCATCTTTCTCCTGCAACACGGCTGGTAGTTTCAAACTGCTGACCCTGATGTTAGCAGCCCGATTTGTAACCACTAAGCTCCTTCATTAGGCTTTCTAAATTTTATCTCTGGTATTCAAGATCTTGACTTAGCAAAATGGATTCTGCTTCTATGTGTCACTAGCTTTATTTCTGCTGCCAAATATTCTAACTCCAAGTCAGTCTGTGTTTCTGGCCCAAATTTAGTTAACTTGACCTTGATTCCCGATTATGATCTTGATCTTGATTTTGATCATTCGTACTGCCACTTGATCACCTGAATGTGTGCTAGTGCAGGCACAGAGACTCAGTATTATAACCAATATATCAACTAAACAAACTGTTTCATTATTGAAGATGACTTAAAGAAGAAAAATAAATAGAACAGAAACAAGATCCAGGGTTTAAAAAAGAAACATGAATTCCTGAAAGAAAATATGCAGATCCAGGAAAAATACAAAAACACAAAGGAAAATATTTTGAGAATTAGTATAAGAGTCCCGGTATGAAATTTCAGGTTAATGAGCTGGACTGCTAGGCTGGTTTGAATTCATGGTTCAAGCTCATCAATCGCTCCTCAGAAACCCTATACAGGGTCTCTATGAGTAGGAACTGATTGGATGACAGTTAACAACAACAACAATTAAATAACAAAAGAGAATAACTGAATCAAAGAATACATAAAACAGAAAAAGCTGAGTGCACAAATTTCCTCTTATTTTAAACTTAGATGAAAACCACATTCTTTGAGATGGTGATATGTGGTGGTTATTTTTTATATTTCCTACCTGATTTGGAAATGGGGGTTCTCAGTAGGAATACTTTGGCCTCAGTTGACTCTAATCTGATGGTAGTGGTGGTTGTGTGCTATTGAGACAGTTCTGACACAACTGACCCAGAATAGGGTTCCCTAGGCTGTAAATTTTTACGTGAGCAGAAAGCCTCATCTTTCTCCCATGGATCAACTGGCAGATTCGACTACTGACCTCACAGTTAGCAGCCCAGCTTGTTATACACTATGGTACCAGGTAAATAGTAAAATCAAATATAAAAAAAACCGAAAGGATGGCCATCAAGTTAATAGTCTGAAATCATTTTTATTCAGTTAAATCTAAATTTTTGTTTTGTTGAGTTTGAAAGCAAATACTCAGGTGTTCTTTCTTGTAGTATCTTTTTTTATTATCTTTGTCGAACTTGACATTATTTAAATATATACTATTTATTTGCTTCCATCACTTTTCTGTCAGTTTGTCATACTATGGTGTGGTTTGTGTGTTGCCATGATTCTGGAAGCTATGCCATGGGTATTTTAAATACCAGCAGGATCACTCATGGTAGACAGGTTTCAGATGAGCTTCCAGACAAAGACAGACTAAGAGGACGGAGAGATGAACTGCTTCAAAATATTATGAATAATAGTGAAACACTATCAAATATAGTGCTGGAAAATGAGTCCCTCAGGTTGGAAGGCACGCAAAATGTTACTGGGAAGAGCTGCCTCCTCAAAGTAGAGTTGACAGTAATGACGCAAACAGAATAAAGCCCTCAAAACCTTCATTTGCTGATGAAGCACAACTCAAAATGAAGAGAAACAACTATAAACATCCATTAATAATCGAAGCATGGAATATATGAGGTATGAATCTAGGAAAATTGGAAGCTGTCAAAAATGAAATGGAATGCATAAACACTGGTAGCCTAGGCATTAGTGAACTGAAACGGAATGGTATTGACCATTATGAATCTGATATCCACATGGCTTACTATGCCGGAATGACAAATTGAAGAGAAATGTGGTCACAATCATTGTCAGAAAGAACATATCAAGATCTGTCATGAGGTACAATGCTGCCTGGGATAGGATAATATCCATGCATACAGGCAAGATCAGTTAATATCACTAGTATTTCAAATTTACGAACCAACCACTAAAGCCAGTGAGGATAAAATTGAAGAATTCTACCAACTTCTTCCATCTGAAATTGATCAAACATGCAATCAAGATGTATTAATAATCACTGGTGATTGGACTGCAAAGGCTGGAAACCAAGAGGAAGGATCAGTAGTTGGAAAATATGGCCTTGGTGATAGAAATGATGCTGGAGATCGCATGATAGAATTTTACAAAACCAATGATTTATTCATTTCAAATATCTTTTTTAAACAGCATAAGAGATGACTATACACATGGACCTCAACAGATGGAATACACAGAAATCAAATTGACTACGTCTGCAGAAAGAGACGATGGAAAAGCTCCATACCATCAGCCAAAACAAGGCCAGGGGCAAATTGTGGACCAGACCATCAATTGCTCATATGCAAATTCATACTGAAGCTGAAAAATGAAAACAAGTCCATGAGAGCCAAAATAAAATCTTGAATATATCCCACCTGAATTTAGAGATCACCTGAAGAACATATTTGATACATTAGACACTAAAGACCAAAGACCCGATGAGTTGTGGGATGACATCAATAACATCATACAAGAAGAAAGCAAAAGGTCATTAAGAAGACAAGAAAGAAGTAAAAGACCAAAATGGATATCACAAGAGACTCTGAAACTTGCTCACCAGTGTAGAGATGCTAAAGCATATGGAAGAAATGAGGAAGTAAAAGAGCTATACAGAAAAATGTAAAGATCAGCTCGAGAAGACAAAGTTAAATACCATAATGAAATGAGCAAAGACCTGGAGTTACAAAACCAAAACGGAAGAACACGCTCAACGTTTCTCAAGCTGAGGGAACAGAAGAAAAAAAATCAAGCCTCCTCTTCTGGGCAAATTACTGAATGATGCAGAAAGTTTCAAAAGAAGATAGAAAGAATGCACAGAGTCACTGTACCAAAAGAAAATGGTTGATGTTCAGCCATTTCAAGAGGTAGCATATAATTAAGAGCCAAGGATCCTGAAGGAAGAAGTCCAAGGAACATTGAAGGCATTGGCAAAGAACAAGGCACTGTTCTTTGTAGTCCATCAATTCCCAATTGATGGAATACAAATTGAAATCTTTCAAGAAAGTGAGGCGGCACAGGAGGCTCTCACTCATCTCTGCCAAGAAATTTGGAAGATAACTACCAAGCTACCTGATTGGAAGAGATTGGATAATATCATTGATATTCCATGCTAGTAAACTTTTACTAAATATAGAAACAGCTGCAAGCATACATTGACAGAGAACTTCCAGAGGTTCAATCTGGTTTCACATAAGGACGTGGAATTAGGGATATTGTTACTGACGTCAGATGGATCTTAGCTGAAAGCAGAGAATACTAGAAAGATGTTTACCTATGTTTTATTGACTATGCAAAGGCTTTTGATTGTGTGGATCATGACAAGCTATGGACAACATTGCGAAGTATGAGTATTCCGGAACACTTAATTGTGCTCATGAGGAACCTATACACAGACCAAGAGGCTGTTCGAATAGAACAAGGGAACACTGAATGGTTTAAATTTTGGAAAGGTGTGCGACAGGATTGTATTCTTTCACCATACTCATTCAACCTATATGCTGAGCAAATAAACCTAGAAACTGGGTTCTATGAAGAAAAACGTGGCATCAGGATTGGAGGAAGGCTCATTAACAACCTGAGATATGCAGATGACACAACCTTGCTTGCTGAAAGTGAAGAGGACTTAAAACATTTACTGATGAAGATCAAAGAGCACAGTCTTCAGTATGGATTACATCTCAATGTAAAGAAAACAAAAATCCTCACCACTGGACCAATAAACAACATTCTTATCAACAGAGAAAACATTGAAGTTGTCAAAGACTTCATTTTTTGGGGATCAACCATCAACACTCAAGAAAACAGCAGTCAAGAAATCAAACAACATACTGCATTGGGCAAATCTGCTGCACAAGACCTTTTTAAAGTGTTGAAGAGCAAAGATGTCAGTTTGAGGACTAAGGTGCACCTAAGTCAAGCCACGGTATTTTCAATAACTTCATATGCATGTGAAAGTTGGACAATGAATATGGAAAACCAGAGAAGAATTGATGCATTTGAGTTATGGTGTTCGAGGAGAATACTGAAAGTACTATGGACTGCCAAAAGAACAAATAGATCTGTGTTGGATGAGGTACAGCCAGAATGCTCCTTGAAGGCCAGGATGGCCAGACTTCATATTTCATACTTCAGACATATTGTCAAGAGGGACCAGTCACTGGAGAGGGATATCATGTTTGGTAAGATGGAGGGTCAGAGAAAAAGAGGAAGACCCCCAGCAAGACGGATTGGTAAAATGGCAGCATCAATGGGCTCAATCATAGAAATGATTGTGAGGTTGCCCCAGGACCAGGCACTGTTTCATTCTGTTATGCATAGGATCGTTATGAATCAGCACTGACTCAATTGTCTGTAACAACAATCACGCCATTTATTTGCTTATTATTTTTTTTTTTATTGGAGTCCTGGTGTGGTGCTGTGGGTTAATGCACCAGACTGCAAAACCATTTGAACTGCAAGGTTGGCAGTTCAAGCTCACCAATCGCTCCTGAGAAACCCTATATAGGGTCGCTATGGGTCAGAACCGACTCGATGGCACTTAACAACAACAACTGGAATATTAGAGTCCTGAAGTAGCATTGTAGAATAAACACTCAACTGCTAACCACAAGCTTAGTGGTTCAAAACCACGAGATGCTCCTCAGAAATCCTAAAGAGTGCTGCTTTAGAGTCAGAACCAACTCGATGACACTTAACAATACCCACAACTAGAATATTAACTTTATGAAGTCTGGGATTTTGTCTACCTTGGTCATCACTATGTTCCTAGTGCCTATAATAATGCCTGGTTTATAAAGTATGCTTTCAATAAGTTTCTTAAGCAAAAGAGTGAATGACTTGTCACTTTGAGTTAACTCTTAGGAAATCAGAAACAAATACAGCTATCCATAGACGCAACCAATCTCATTTCATGAAGTGTCCAATGACTGACCTAATAATTGAAATGTGTAACAGAAGAGAGGTATCAAGAGTAAGACAGTCTAGAGATCTTTTGACATGAAGATGTAGCCTTGGCGTACAGTGGGTTAAACATTGGACTGCTAATCACAAGGTCAGCAGTTTAAATCCACCAGCTATTCCATGGGAGAAAGATGGGATTGTATGAGCCCATAAAGATTTACAGTCTTAGAAACTCTAAAGAGCAGTTCTATTCTGTCCTACAGGGTCACTATGAGTCACAATCAACTTGGTGGCAGTGAGTTTGATTTAGTTATTTTGACTATAGGGGAAAAAAAAAGATGTTTTGTTTACACCCAGCTACATGAACATTATGAGTATGAATAACACTTGAAACACCAGCCAACATCTAAACAATTCTGGAATCTCTCCTTTTCAAATCTTTGCATTCCTAAGCGATTTTGGTTTTCAATCATGTCTTGCTGTTAGTTAATTTTAAAGGAAAGAGAATTGTTCTTAAAGAAAATGACACTAATCAATACCACTTAACTTACTGAAGCTTCCAAATATTTTCATTAGAAGTATTTTCTCATCTGTCACTAGAGGTATCTGAAGTATCAGTGATACAGAAGGAGGATGAAATCAGATTCCTCAGTAGGAGAAAGGGTGAAATGCTTCAAAGAAAGAAAAACGCACTTCTTGAAAACAAAATGGAAGACTGCAGAGAGTTATAGCTTCCCAAGCTCATTCTAACATTATTTTTGCCCTGTTTTTTTTTTTCTCTTCTACACAGAAATCTGTACAGATTTGTGTATTTGTATGTGTGTGTCTGTGTGTCTCGATAGATGATAGATAGATAGATAGATAGATAGATAGATAGATAGATAGATAGATAGATAGATAGATAGACAGACACACACACTTATATGCACATGCATAAAAATTCTTTCAATTCCATTTTCCCCACAAACTTCTTCAGGTCATTTCATATACACTCACACATTCAATTTTTTTATCAGGAGGATATTCGTCATTTGTTTAGAATATTGTAATTATTAAATAAATAAAATAATTTTGAAAGAGGCTTTCCTTTAACAGTCGTTTGTTCTCCCTCCTATCCTTGGAATAAGAGTCAAAAGGCTCATACAGCAAGAAACCCCTCTCAAAACAATCTGTGGAAGTTGGTATACAAATTTTACTCTCACATTTTATGTAACACAACACTTAAATATCTAAACTCTATTATTATTAACATCAGGAAGTGTTTGTGGATATGTACATAATGACATATTATATATTTCTAGAAAATCCATCACTAAAATCTTGTGGTCTTAAACATGTTTCCATAGCAAGGATATAACAGTTAGCTTAGTTTGCCTAGGCTATTGTGATTTTTCTCAAGATATATTAATTATAATAACATCTATTTATTGAGTGTCTTCCTCTAAGCCATGCATTGTTCCATCATACATAATTTTATATACAGTATTTCTAAGAATAACATTTCTGACCCTTACAATATGTCTTCAAGAAGCATATTATCTTAATTTCACAGATGAGGATAATGAGGCATAAAGAGGTGTAATAACCAACCCAAAGTCACAAAAAGCTAAATTACAGAACCAGGATTCAAACTCTACTCCAAGGTTAGAAGTCTTTCTATTCCGCCACATTTTCTCACTTATTAAGCCAGCATATTGAAGGTGACGTGCAATTGCAAAGAGATGAGACTTTATCACCATCTTAGTAGTGATTTGTATTGAGCAAGCCAAATCTCTGTAGGAGAAATGGTCCCTATTCATTTCTTTTCAAGTAATGCCTATGACAAAATAAAAAGCCATCCATTGCTATACCAAAAAAAAAAAAAAAAAAGAATAGACTATCAACCTTTTCATCTAGTTTCTTTGGTGTAATCCATTTTCGCTTTCATTCTTCTCTCAAATTGAGGTGCCTCCCTAAAACCCCTGAATTTTCTTTTGACCATAATAGGTCAGACTTTGCCCGAGTTCTGTCCAATCAATGGTGACCCTGACAGAAAAGAAAACTTTTCTCCTATATTCTCCCACAGCATAGTCAGCTACTATAATCTTATGCAGAACTGAGAAACCAAGGATGAGAATAAACTTTTTCTGATTTGATAATGTCTAATAGAATGAGATTTGTTTATTAAGGAACTGGTAGTGGTGGTGTTTGTGTGCCATGAAGTCAGTTCCAACTCGTAACGACCTTGTAGAGGGTTTCGGAGGCTGTAAATCTTTACAGGAGCAGAAAGCCTCATCTTTCTCCCATGGAGCAGCTGGTAGATTTAAACTGCTGACCTTGTAGTTAGCAGCCCAACACATAACTCACTACGCTACCAGGGTTCCTTATATTAAGGAACTAGCTGACTATAAAATAAGCTTTTTTAGTTTCTGTATACGGGACCCTTTACTATTAGAAGGTAATAGCCGTAGCAATTTGAAATTGGCAATCATAGCTTCTCACATTGTGTTTCGCAACAGGAAGTCATAATTATAACATCAGTTGAGAACTTGCTGTACGCCAAGCACTGTTCTCCACACTTTACACAAATTATGTGATTTATTCTTCACACTAATCCTATTCTGGTATGTACCATTATTATTTGCACGTTACAGATAAGTCTTCAGAGACAGAGAGATATAGCTTGTGCAGAAACATAATAGTAAGAAATGAAATTGAGATTCAAATCTAGGTCATATCATAGATTGAACTATATATAGTAGTAATGTATTCACTTCAGATAAAACCTTACCAAAAAATGATGGACACAGGGCAAGAGCACGATATCTGCTAATGTGAAGTAAAGCCCTTCTGCAAACACATGCTCTAGAGGTGGCAGGTCAGAGGCTTTTGCTTTTCTGATGTGAGAAGGCTCTCTGTTACTAGAGGATGCTTCTTCTTGTGCTGTGAGCTTTGAGAATGCCACTTCCAGTTCCAGGGTCTTGGATGGGGAGTCCAACTCTTCAGATGTTTCCTGATTATGAACCTTGCTCTTTTTTTTTTCCTTAGCAAGGGAAATTTCAACTCCAACAGCCTTCTGTTGCTTTAATTTCTGTCTACGGAGTTTGTCATCATTGTGCACTCTAACAGGCTCACCAAGTTTTTTCTCTAGTTGTAGTATTTCTACAGGGATAGTTGAGGCCTGTTCAGAAGACTGTCTGAGAAAATTCTCAATAGCCAAAGGGATGGTGAGTTCACAGAGCCTGGTCCACTGACTAACCTACAAAACAAAATAAAACAAGAAATGGAAGGATTCTTTACTTTAAACATAGTTTGAAGAAAAAGTACTTTCTGTTGGGGAAATAAACTAGTTTAGAGAATCTGTCGAGTCTTAGGGCTAAATTATTCCTGGTCTAGGTTTCTATGCTATATCAGAGACATACTGTGCTTCAAACATGATAACTTTAAACATTGAAAGGTTTTTCACTCCTAACTCATTTTACTGAATAAATAGTTATCAAAACATTTAAAATAAAAAAAAACAGTGATTCAAATGTACTGTTGCTTGGATGCCTACTTATGTGTAAATTTCTTTTTGGTTGGTTGGTTATGTGCCATGGAGTCGGTTGCGACTAATAAGCAACTCTATATAGTTTCCGAGGCTGTAAATCTTTATGGGAGCATAATGCGTCATCCTTCTGCAGAACAGCTGGTAGTTTCAAACTGCTGACCTTAGGGTTAGCAGCCCAACTCAACAACTACAATACTAGAGCTCCTGTTTAAAACTCTTCAATACACCTTAGTTACAAAAAAAAAAAAAGATGCCACCTTCTAAAACTAATGTCTCCAAACTTCATAAATTAAATCTTAAGTTCCTATTTTCCAATGAAATAATAGTATACAAGAATAGCAACTTCAACTATTTCACTGGGTTTAATAAATAAATGAAAGCTTGGTTCTCAACAGGAAGTTAAAATAAATGTGCAAGTGAATGTACTCCATCACTCTGTGGTTTTAAATAAGAGTAGGAATGACAATATACTTACTTCAGCACAGGCTTTCAAGCAAGTCTTCTTAAAACCTAGTAGTTCCAAAATTTCCTTCCGGGAGGGATCAGCTTCATATGATTTCTGAATTATGTGCCTTAGTACAACAGCAAGTCCAGCTCTACAAAAATTGCCTGGTCTTTCCACTACTGCAGGTAAACAACAATTCTGGACTATTGATGGAAGCTCTTCCCGTGAAATTATCTGTATTTCAACATCCTGGGGCAATACATTTCTTATTTGTGAAATGTCTGCAATTTCTCTGGTAAGGGCTAAGCAAACTTTAAAGATTTTGCTGTCACAGTAAGATAATAAAAACACAGTTACAGATGTATGAAGAGGAAAGATGCATCCTTCTGTTTGATGAGAAAAATCCAGATACAGATATTCTTCTGTAAGACTTTTCTTAATGCCTTTCATTTTCTTCTTTGCTTGATTCACCTGAAGCATAAATTGAAATGATTACAGGCCTTAAACTAACACAGTAGATGAACATTTTAAAAGCAAGCATTTATGGTAGATGATAGTCTACAGGAATTTGTTCCTCAAGACTGAATAAATGACTTTAAAAAGAAAGATATCCATCCATGCCTACTCCAAAGGTGATCCAACAGAGAATGGTTTCTTGGACATAAAGCCAGAATGCTCCTTAGAAGTAAAAATGATGAGATATCACTTTGTGTGCTTTGGACATGTCATCAGGAGGAAAAGTCCCTGGAGAAGGACATGGTTATTGTTATGTGCCATTGAGTGGGTTGAGGGTTTCTGAGGAGCGGCTTGTAGTTTTGAGTCGCTGACTTTACTATGCTTGTTAAAGTAGGTTAGACCTTCAATGAGATGAAATGGATCAGTGGCTGAAGCAATGGACTCAAAGCGTAAGACTGGCACAAGACCAAGCCATGTTTTGTTCTGTTGTAAGAGTCATTATGAATCAGAACTGACTCAGCAGTACTTAATAACAACAAAAGAAAGACCTGCATCCTGTGGAATTAATTAGTCTTACAAGGATTTTACATGTTTCACAGTAATTTTACAAGGAGCCTAAGTAGCGTAGTGGATTTCAAACTGGGGTGCCTTGTTATAGAACCTCCCATTTGAGATCTCAATGAGGATAAGAACAGAGATGAATAAAATGGAAGAGAAGAAATCAAGAATGCTGAGAGTTCTCGGGGAATGTTAAGAGCCTTGAGAAGTTTTGACAAGGTTAGTCCTTCCTGAATGATCAACATTCCCCTCATATGGCTTGTTTTATGACTATACAAAATAATAATCAGAGGGGTATATTCATTCTCTCATGAGAAATGGATTCTCCTAAACTAAATGGACTTATGGTTAGGTTTTGGGTTCTGAAACACAATAGGAAAATGCTTGAATTTTCCCATTAACGTAAATGTTGATAGCTATGAGATTTCAAACTCAGCACGTCCAAAATCAAGTTTCTTATTTTCCCCCATTCCCAGGACTTGCTCCTCATGTGTCATCCCACTTGCAGTTGTTCAGGCCTAAAAGCCTTGGGAGTCATTCTTAATTACGCTTTCTTTTCACATTATCATAATCAATCTATTAAAAATTTAATTTTGGCTCTATCTTCAATGTGTATCCAGAATCTGATCACATAATCTCCACTATTTTGACTGTGATCCAAGTTAACATCATTACTCTTCATAGTGTTTGCCTCCTCGGTGATTTCTCTGGGGAGCCCTGGTGGTGCAGCAGTTAATAGCTAGGCTCTAACTGAAAGGCCCAAGGTCTGCAGTTCAAATCCACAAGTGTATTCATGAGAGAAAGATGTGGCAGTTTTCTTCCATAAAGATTTACAACCTTTGCGGCAGTTCTACTTCTACTCTTTCCTATGGTGGTGGTGGTGGCTATATGCCACCAAGTCAGTTCTGACTCATAGTGACCTTGTATAGGGTTTCCGAAGTTGTAAATCTTTATGGGAGCAGAAAGCCGCATCTTTCTCCTGTAGGACTGCTGGTAGTTTCAAACTGCTGACCTTGAGGTTAGCATCCACTATGCTACCAAGGAGTCATTATTAACTCCATTGTTGTTTTTCTTAATATACCTAGCACAAGGCCTGGAGTCCTGGTGTGGTGCTGTAGGATATGCACTGGACCACTAAGTGCAAAATCAGCATTTCAAATCCACTAGTCCTCCTTGGCAACTCTATACAGGATAGCTATGACTTGAGAGCATTTAACAATAGTGGTGGTGGTGGTTATGTGCCGTGGAGTCGGTTCCGACTCATAGTGACCCTGTACAGGGTTTCCGAGGATGTAAATCTTTATGGGAGCAGAAAGCCTCACCTTTCTCCCATGGAACAGCTGATAGTTTCAAACTGCTGACCTTGCGGTTCGCAGCCCAATTCATAACCACTGCGCTACCAGAGTTCCTTAACAACTGTAGAACAAGGCATATAATCAAATGAGTATTTGTTGAAGGAATGCATAGATTCATGTACACACGTGTTATCTTAAAGATGTGAATATGTACAACGTTGTTTACAAGTCATATTCTTTAAGGCTTTTATGACTTTTTAAAATTAGTACTTTTCTGGGCCCAAAATTCCCCATGTTTTAGAGTAACCTATAAACAACTGTTCTAAAATTAACACTAGATGGCACTCTTTAAAAACATTCTATATAGAAGCAGGTTATAAAATGGTATATTAAAGCCCATTAGAAATGTGTATGAAAATCAGTTTTAACTGTAGTTGATAAGTTAGTATATCCTGAGTCTTAGGAAATTCAAAATACTAAATTTCCTTTAATATGCTAAATTCCCTAGATTATTATTTTTTTAATTGAAAGCAACCATCAAACATTTTTTAGGTTTCTTGATTCTCAACATTTCTAATCAAGAGCCAATGATCCATTATAATAAATATAGTGAGCAAAGTACTTTGTACCTTGTACAAGCCCAAACCAGCACATTGTTTCTTTCTACTCAGACACTCTTGTATCATTTTGTTATATTTACTTCATTAAAATATAACAGATATGCACCATGAATTGCAACTTTTTAAAATTATTTGAATTGAAATAATTTAGTATTATTTCAAGCAATTTGGGAACAAAAATTTTTTAATCCATAGAAATAATTTTCTCCCTGAGCTTAATCACCTGAAAGAGGGTTGTTTTTTGGCAGCTAGAGCCAATTTGGGCACTGAGTCCTGGTGTGGCCCTGTGGATTAATGTGCCAGACTGCAAAGTCATTTGAACTGCAAGGTCAGCAGTTCAAGCTCACCAGCCGCTCCTCGGACACCCTACACAGGGTCGCTATGGGTTGGAACCAACTTGATGGCACTTAACAACATCAGAACTGATTTTAAAACATATAAATGGAATTTATTAAAGTCTACAGGCAAAAAAGAACCAACCATGCTTTCTAGGAATTGAGAAGTCTCATTGATGAATTTGCTCATGGATATCTATTGCTGATTAATTTATTAATCCTCTTAATTCCCACTCTGTCAGTATGATAAAGGAGACCCCAAAGAGATTCAAGAAGGCAGATTTGAAAGAAGCTGATGTCCTCACTTGCCCAACAGTCTTGTTAAGTGCTGTTGAGTCACTTCTGACTCAGTGACCCTCTCTCTCTAGGGTTTCCAAGGAGCAGCTAGCTGTTGTTAACCAACCTTGTGGTTAACAGTTCAGTGCTTATCCTACTGTGCCACACCAGGACTCCTTTAGTAAAAAGTAGGACACTAATCCTAGTGACACCTTTTTTATTATTATTATTGTGTAATGGTATTTTACAGCTTTTGTTGAATTACAAAATGTAGAAATATAAGAAATTACATAGAGAGAGTACATGTATATTTACCACTTTCCTAAGAACCTGAGGACCTTGAAAGTATGCTTTTATATAATCTGTAAACTCTTCTCACTATGAGCACTTACTAAATGCTAAATGTCAACAGAATAGAATAGCAATAACCTGCTCATGGATATATCTGAAAATTAATGAGATGCCTTAAGAGAAAATGCAAAGTACTGTTGATTTTTAACATAAATTTTTTCAATACAGATGTTAGTGTCTCTTTCCGGAGAGATTAAAAATGTAACTTAATGATTTTGGAGTTTAATAAAAGTTACTCCCCCTGGGCAGTTTCTCCCTAGTAAGTACTAATTTCTAAAATAAATATTAAGTATTTAGAAAACATGTACAAATTTGATATAATTTTGGCTTGCACGGTCTTCAGTTTTTCAAGAGTAGGTAAGGTTTATTGTTGTTGCTGAGTGCCATCGAGTCACTTCTGACCCATAGCGACCCTGTGTAGGGTTTCCGACACGTGGCTGGTGAGCTTGAACCACCAACTTTGCGGTTCAAACTGACCTTGTAGCCCAGCACATTAACCTTGCAGTCCAGCATATAACACCACACCAGGACTCCTTTAAGAAGGTAAGGACTACAGAACCCTCTGGATTTCCATGGCTCCTGGGGCACAGCTCATCACCCGTATTGCACTCCTGCACAGCCCAGCAGTAGCATCATTTGCTCTCTTAGATTTGACAGGAGTCATACTAAAACTGCTATGGAGGGAGGAAGCAGCAGACAACTCTCACAACATTCAAGAGCAGAAGTAAGATGGTCATGTATGTGGCTTCTCCTGTACACGCCGATTTGCTTGGAAAATCTTGCAACCGAGGGACTGTTTCTGTTAAGTGCCATCAAGTAGGTTCCAACTCAAAGCAACCCTGTAGAGGGTTTCCAAAGAGTGGTTGGTGGGTTTGAACCACCGACCCTGCAGTTAGTAGTCCAGGGCTTATCCTAGAGTGTCACATTATGTCTTCACCAGAGGAACTAAGTAGGTTAAAAAGAAAATATTGTAGCCTTGGTTTCATTACTTGCGAATCTTCAAAAGTATTTGTAAGTGATTGACTGTCACAGGTTTAAAATTTCAAGCATTAGGCTTCTCTACATTCACATTCTAATGACTTTAACTTGGCTTTGATAAATTGAAACATTTCACATATAAAAAGGCAAATGAATTTTTTAAATGTTTCCTTACTTCACCACCATATATATATATATGATGTGCAAATGGGAAAAAAATAAGCAAACAGTTCCACCAAAGGAAAAGGCACTTCTAAATTTTTTGTTCAAAATTCAAGTCAGGATCTATAACTACTGTTACATAATACAGTTGTAAATTATATATTACATAATAAATAACACCAAGAAATTTATGTAAGTGTAGCAAAATGTTAAGCAGCAGATCTGCTGTTTTTCTTAAAGGCAAATCACTATGCCTAGAGTTTGTTAGTAATTTAATAAATGTTAAATCAATGAAAAAAGCATACAATTCTAAATTACATAGTATTACGTAGACTTTATTGTTCATTACTATTTGCTGATGATACAGATTGTTTTTTTAGACATTACTTCTAATCCTCACAATCCTTAAAATACATTTTATTGTCCGTTTATGGATGAGAATTGTACTTTAAGCCATTAAGTATTAGTAGAACCATTAAAGGTATCTTATTTGAAAACACTAAGAAGATATTTTTTATAAATAGCACTATTTTATAAACTTAGAAGTTTGAAATTTTATAAATTGAAGCATATAACTTTATTGCAGCAACAATTTTACCAAAGCAAAAAATAAGCATCAATTACAAATTATTGTAAGCAGGTTTGCTGGTCTCAAGTACTCCTTCATGAAAACCTCCATTCTGAAGGCAGGGTTATTGGCCATTCTCTACAGAGGGTCAAATTCTCTGGCAGTTGCTTCCTGGATCCTTTTACTGGATCTTCAGACCTTTCAGTAACCCATGTCTTAGTACTCAGCCCTCTTCTCAATTTAAACTCAGTCCTTTAATCAACCGTTTTTCCAACTTTTTGTTCATACCACATAGTAAAAAATAAATTTTATATTGCAATTCACAGCCCACTGATAGTGCAATGGTTAAGTGTTCAGCTGGGAACCAAAAGGTGGGCAGTTTGAACGTATCCAGTGGCTCAACTAGAAAAAAACCTGGAGATATGCGCCCATAGATTTCAGATTACAACTCTATGGTCTTTCCAAGAAATTTTATTTCAAATATATAAATAAATATACAGAAATGAGTATCAGTAATGACTGTAATGAGTCTTTCTGAGAAATTTTGTTTCAGTCCAACATGAAGCCGTCTTCATAACACAATTGTTTCTTTTTCAAATCAATAAATCTATTTTAAAGGTCAGCTTAAGTGTAAGTTAAAATGAAGGACAAAAATTAACTCTGTGAACTGGACTGGAAAAAGTATACCTAGAAACCTTAAGAACTTATAAAGAAAGAAAACATACAAGTTTTGATGTTCATTGATATCCAGGCAAGAGAACTGGGCATCTAAAAAGATTTTTATATATTTAGCCAGAATATATGTACACCAAGAAATAGATAGTAATCGATTAGACTCAAGACAGAGCTCAGTTTGACTGAGAACTCTGTAACTATGCAAAATCATTTTGTGCATTAGTTTCTTCATTTGTAAAGTGGATATAATATTAACAGTACTCCTATATAGTGTGTTACAAGAACAGAACAACTGTGGCTTTGTTGTTAAGTGCCATCAAGTTGGTTCTGACTCATAGCGACCCTGTATATGATTTCTGAGGTGCAACTGGTGGGTTTGAACCCTTAAATAAGTGTACACTATTGTTATGGAGTTATGGTGTTGGAGAATATTAAAAGTGCCATGGACTGCCAGAAGAACAAATAAATCTGTGCTGGAAAAAATACAACCAGAATGCTCCTTAGAAGCTAAGATGACCAGACTTCATCTCTCATTGGTTGTTGTTGTTAAATGCTGTTGAGTTGGTTCCAACCCATAGCGACCTATATAGAGTTTCTAAAGGAGCAGATAGTAAGCTTGAACCACCAACCTTGCGGTTCAAACCGACTTTGCAGTCCAGCAGAATAACCCACCGCACCACACCAAGACTCCATACATCAGAAGGAACCTGTTCCTGGAAGTCCAGCAGAATAACCCACCGCACCACACCAAGACTCCATACATCAGAAGGAACCTGTTCCTGGAAGAGGATATCATGCTTGGTAAAGTGGAGGGTTAGTGAAAAAGAGGGAGACCCCCAATGAGATGGATTGGCACAGCGGCAGCAACAATGGCCTCAAGCTGCACAATGCTTCTTAGGATGGTGCAGGACTGGGCAGTGTTTCATTTTGTTGTGCATACGGTCACTATTAGTCAGAGCCAACTCGAGGACACCTAACAATAGCATTGTTATAGTTGGGTCCTGATATAGTGCTCTAGAATAAGCACTGACTGCTAACCCCAAGGTTGACAATTCAAACCCACCAGCTGATCCTTGTAAACCCTATGCAGGATCACTGAGTCAGAATCTACTCGATGGCACTTAACAACACAATTGTATAGTTGTTGTGAGCTATGTAGATTTCCCACTCATTGCAACCCCATTTGAAAGGAAACCCCACATCATTATTAGTTTATTATTATACCTCCAAATTGCTAATTCATTCACACTATTAAAAGAAACAAATTTTAATGGGTAAAATCCAAATTATACTTTATATTTCTACATTTCTTCCCAGTAAAGGTAAGGGTTCATGTTGAACTGAAAAATCTGCTTGTTTTTCAAATATTGATAAAACACTGTTTTTGTTGTTGAGTACCATGGAGTCGGTTCTGACTTATAGTGACCCTGCACAGGTTTTCCAAGGCTGTAAATCTTTACAGGAACAGAAAGCCTCATCTTTCTCCCGCGGAACTGCTGGTAGTTTCGAACTGCTGACCCTAAGGTTGGCAGCCCAACTCATAACCACTACGCTACCAGAGGCCAAAAGTCAGGCAATCACAAATGGTTGAATAAAAAAAGTGAATCCTTAGCTCACATACACTTTTTTATTATACAAAACAAGTAGTTTGACAGTTTTACTTACAAACCCCAAAACTACAAATTTATTTTCCCTAAAGATTAAAATTTAAACTAGTTTAAATGCCCTCTTACATGAAGCACTCAACATTATGAATATAGTTCCAAAAACAATATTATTTGATTGCAGAATCCCATTCTTACACAATAGACTTTATTTTCAAAGCTTACTTGTACAATAACAAGACTCCAGGTAGTGTGGTGGCATAAGCTTTGGGTTGCTAACTATAAGGTGCACGATTCAAACCCACCAGCTACTCCGTGGTTGAAAGATGAGTCTGCTGCCATACATAAGTCTCAGAAGCCCAGGGTGTAGTTCTAGGTGTCCTAGAGGGTCTTTATGAGTTAGAAGAGACTTAATGGCAGTTGGTTTGGTTTGTAAATAACAGCTAATTACATTAAATATTAAATGTTGAAAAGGGAAAGGAAAAAAATTAGTTTCTTCAGAACTCCTTACATTATGTAATGCGAGGATAGTTAAGTCCTAAAGGATAAAATTTTACGATTAAATTAGCTGTTTTCTTACGTGGGAAAGTTGTTTTGTTTTGTTTTGAAGTCTAAAATTCAAAAGCTTACTGTAACCTTAGCCTTAAGTGTGTCACCTTCTCTCTGGAGAACCTGGGAATCATGTTGCCATGGAATCGTAATGCTTACAGCTAACCCTGACCTCATAATTAACAGGGATCCACACTAGCTCCATAGGATAAGCAATGGCCTGCAAATAAGGTTGGTGGTTTAAGCCCACCAATCACTCCAGGGGAGAATTCTGTTCCCTGGAAGATTTAAAGGCTTAGAAACCTTATATAGAGTCACTATTAGTCAGAACCAACTTGATGGTACTTAACAACAACACTGCTAGCATGTTTGAAGCATCAGCTGATATAAAATTATACAAAATTACTGAATTTGTTTTGGGCTAAAAGCTTTAAATCCCTACATTCCAAGTACATTATAAAAAATTCAGTAGGCTACTTTGAATATTTGAGGGTAAAAACAACATATATCCAGAGTGAACTACCAACCGCAAGATCAGCGGTTCAAACCCACCAGCCAGTCTTAGGGAGAAGATAAAGCTGTCTGCTCCTATAAAGAATTACAATGTCAGAAACCCTACACAGGGTTGCTATGAATCAGAATAGACTTGAAGGCAGTGGGTTTGGTTTAGAGGCTAAATACATACCATAATTATTTCAGTTGCCTGGCCCCATATTTGTTAGTTTCAAAGGCTGCAGTATTTATTCTTATTTCAACTGCAGGTAATGATGCACAGCTCCAAAGTAAAAACTTCATGGGCACACTACCACAGAAGTTGAAGCAGTTTTGTTTAAAGCAGGCAAATATGGAATAGAAGTGTAAAGAAAGTAAGTAAGAAATGATCAAACAACTCTCAAATTTTGATCTTTAACTTATTTTTGCAATTAAGTATCTTAAAGTGTTGCCTTTGGGTATAACTCAATACAATTTCATGTAATGAGTACGCTAAAGGCAATCCTCTTAGTTATGGTTAGAAACAAAACCAAACCTCATATAGTTTAACGCTTATTAAACGTAACAGTAAATCACTCCGTTATTGTGTTTTAACAAAGAATTTATTTACACAATACTTAAAAGGTATTCACATGTTTTAAAGGGTCACAAATCTACTCTTTGCCAGCTTTTGCATTTTTCTCCGGTAGGATTAGCACTCAACCTAAGGTCGGTGTGAATAAGGTCTGCGGTTCAAACGCAACAGCCGCTCCTTGGAAACCCTACACAGGGTAGCAGAGTCAGAACCGACTCGACGGCATTGCTCTAGAAAAAAATATATATTAGTACTCCAACCTCTTTACTACTAACTTAAGACATATTATTAAATGCTGGCAGGCCCTTAGTATTCAAAAGCAAAACTAATGGCTGGATCATGGCATTATGAAATCCCTAGTAGTAAGAATGAAGGGGGGAAAGTCATCTAATTCAAAACCAGGTAGAGTGGAGATGGAAAGGATTTGTACTTTGAGACTAGAAAAAAATGTTCACAGTAATTTAAATCTAAGCTATGTAAAGAGAGAGAGAAAAAAATACTGCTTTGACAGTGTAACTTAAGCAACTGGCCCCAAATAAGGCAGGACTTTTGGAGCATCAGTTATGAAGTATTCGCAAACAACTGCTTTCTCCAACGAGGAAAGGCTGGAATGGAAAACTAAGTGTCAAAGAGAAAAAGTTAAAGTGTGATTCAAAAGGTCTAGAAACTACACTTAAAAGCAAACGGCAAGCGACCCCTAAGAATCGCTGTTAACTTTATGTTGCTGTATTTCCCCCATCAGCACAAGGAACAATAAAGCTTGGGCCGGGGAGGAGTTGGAAACGCATAAAACTGAGAGGGGACCCGAAACCTCCGCCAGTACCCTCAGAACCTGTCTCAAGAGGCTAAGGCGGCCGCAAGACAGGAGAAAAATCAGGACAAGAATTCCACGCCCTCGTCCTTCCCGCCCTTCCTCCCGCATCCTCAGCCCCGTCGACCCCCGATACCAACAGCAGTCGTTGGAGGGTCGCGGGGACTGAGGAGCCGGCGGCCCGAGCGCCCTCTTTACCTGGTCGCAGAGGCGCGGCCAGGCAGGGAGGGTGCGTGAGCGTGCCGGGGACGCGGGCCGCCTGCGCCTTCCCGTCCCGCCCGAGCCAGGATTCCGAGGCCGCTTCTGGGAGCCGCCTCCGGCGGACTACTAGTTTCCAAACGGACAGAGAAAGAAACAGCAGGCGACGAATCAGGGCAGTACCAAAGAGAGCCGTCATTCATAATCCAGCGGACCGGAAAGAACTGGTTGCGTCACTTCCTGCGATCGCACTGTCAAAACGTTCCCCCGTCAGCCGTGCTGCGGGAACCTTTGTTTTCCTTCTCTGAGAGTCTCTGGCGCCGGGACTGGTTCCGAAGGGGCTACCGGGAACGGACGGAGCTGCTGGGCGGAGCGGTGAGTTGTGACGAGCTACCCCGCTCCCACCCACCCTTGGGAGGCTCGAGACCCTCGCGAAGGTCGAGGTGGGAGAATAGCACTGTGGGCTTTTAATTTTCCTCCTCTTGACAGGGAAACCGTAATTTGCGGACAGTTGCATGTCCCAGGCACAGCGCTCTCCCCTTTCAGTAAGGGCTGTGCTTCCTCCGAATGTTTTGCGAACTGGAGCACGCGGACTGAGAACTTGGCCACAGGCAGTAGGTCCTTAGAACCCTATCTCGAACCTCCCTCTAGAGATTTGGCAACCTCTCCCTCATAACATCTTTCATCTCCTTGACTCCCTTGTGAAGGACTTTCCCCCGTGCTAGGCCCTTGGGATGTCATGCTTTGATTAAAGAATCGACATTCCTTTTCTAAGTGTCGTTGCTTTTCAGTTCGTTTACCATCTAATAGTTTTGGAATCAGGTCCCACTCTGCCTTTCCAGATGTGTCCTGAAGGTATTGTAACCCAGGACTGAGAACTCCGTGGAAGAATGAAGAAAACAAAAAAACAGCACAGCATTTTTAAAAGGATGTTTCTTTGGAAAGGATTGCAAGAGCTTGCAAAGACATGGATGGCCAATCCTTCTAGAAATGTCTTGAGATGGCTGTCTTGAGATGGCAACAGTAATATTGCACTCTGCAGGAATAGGTTTCGTTTTCTTCATCCGGTGCACATTTAGAGATCGGTTTGGGAACTTCTTTTGAGATGTAGCCGATAGGATGGAAAACAGGAAGGTTTACATTTTATATTTGTACTTGAATACCTAGTTTAAATTGGTGTGATCACAGAAGTCCTTTAAAAAAGTGACATTTACACAAAAACCAAGTTTATTTATTCAATTAATATTTTGAGGACCTGTAAACATCAAAGCACTAGGGATGTTATAGGAACTAAAGTCCCTGCCCTCACAAAGTCTACAGTCCAGTGGGATTATTGAATTTAAGCCAGGTGAAGCATGGGGACAAGAACTTTGCAGACTGGAACACTGTACACATTATCAGTAATGAAACCTGCTATGTTGTTTTGTTTTGATGTTTGCTTTCTTAATTGATTGGAGGGGGTTTGTTTGTGGGTTAATTTTTTGTTGCATTTTATCAAAAAAGGCATTGGAAATGGCTAGATTTGTGTTAAAGTCTCAACAAGACCATTATGCATTACTCTGATCTTTTTATTAAAACAAAAACAAATGTTGAAAAACTACCAATAAAAAGAGTCTGAAACAAACACAAAGATTACAAAGAAGGAAAGAGATAGGATCCAAAACACGGGTGGTATTATATGGGGTGGGTTGGGTAGGGCTCCTGGGTTTTATCAAGTGAGAAAGAGGGAAGGATGAGTGCAGTGTAGATGTAGTGGCAGGAAATTGATTTAGTTCATTTCTGTGAAGTAGGTGAAGTCATCATCTAAGATAGGAAAACAGTTTTGAGGAAAATGAAGAAAATCTGACTGGTCTTTGCAGAAGGAGGAGTTGACCAGACAAACAACATAGGATTCCTAAACTGTGTTGTGTGCCTGGATGAGGTTGGTGACTCTGAATATAATTGTTAACTCTCTCTATTGGAATGTGTGTCTTGAGTACAAGCAGGGAGAAGATGGGTAACAGAGTAAATCTGCAAAGTAGATGAAACGCTAGAGCTGTGGTACAAGGGTGCTTAGAGTAGAAGAGAATTGTTGAAAGGCTGGACCATGAGATGTAATCAGGATACGAAGTAAGTAACGTACTGGAAATACATAAAGAAGGATAAAAGAGAGAGAGAATCATTGCTTAGTAGAAGAAAGTTGTATTACTTATATGAATTTTCCACAGTTTGTTGCATTAGCTGGTATGTTCATTGCCACCAACATACCACAACTACCACTTCCATAGGTTATTGCTAGTTTGTAAAGTGGTAATCATTAACTTTTAATACTTCTTTTAAAAAGCAATACTATGTTTTAAAATTAAACTACATTTAGAACATTAAATTTCTTTCATTATTACATCTCCAGAACTTTGTTTCCTAGAAGTAATCGGCACTAAGGTTGATATGGCGCTGTTACAGACTATTTTGGTCACGGGTTCTAGAATATACAGGAAAGGAATTGTGTAGAAGTGGCATGATTTGGTAAAACTGTAAGAAAACATTTTTGGAAATAGTAAAGAAAAAAGATTGACAGAGTTACTCCTTAGAACTGTAGTTTAAGTAAAGCAAGAATTTTTTCACTACATGTACAGTTGCCAGTGAGAAGTAATAGATACCAAAGAAGGCCATAAAAAAGAGAAAGAAAATAAGACAATTAAAATACAAAAGGTAAATAACCATGAGTGTTTTTACCTAAGGACAATTTACTGTTTTCTGTTTGGAGAAGGAAAGAAATACCAGCAAGAAGGTACTGGTGAAGAGAAAGCAGAGGGCTCAAAAACTGGATGCTTCTATAAATTCAAAGAGCAGGTGGAATGGAAGTAAAGAAACAGAGAAGAGTGATTGTCTTGATACCTGAAGAGGTTCTTGGATCAAGGCAGTGGAAGAGGTACAATGATGGCAGATTGCATTCAAAGAGAATGGTTGTGGCAAGTTTTAAATTCAAGGCCTCTTGGGATTAAGGGCCTAAATAGTACAGGAAATTGAAGATGGTGCTTAAATTGTCAGAGATGGTAGAAGAAGAAAAGCCTGGTTCAAATGTTCTACACATTAGTGACAATGAAGATGCAAGTATAGATTTTAAGAGAAGCTATTGATAAATGGTAGTCATGGAGTAGCTTTTGAAAACAGCAGTGTCTCAAAGTAAGGACTCTGTAGACCTCTCTGCTATTTTGAGAAGGAACAAGTTGAAAGAATACTTGGATAAGGTAGCAAGGGAGGTGGTATCATTGTAGGTGTGTGTGTGTGATATTAAAGGAGTGCTTGAGGAAAAAGTAGAACATACAAGAGACTAGAAGATGATGGATAGTTAGTAATTGAGTTAGTGGGGAGAAGAGGAGTGTTTGAGCAGAATGGGAGGAACCTACAAGGGGGAGGGAGTCTGTACCTTAAAGCAGTTATTATTATATATGATAAGGAAAGTGAAACTGAAAGTTTCCAGATAAGCTGGATCAGTGACCACCAAAGTTTTGTCATAACGTTTTCCATGTTAAAAAAAAATCAGGTATTTTTTCCATATTTGTATGTATTACTGTTACTACGCATTGGACAGTGAATAAGGAAGATCGCAGAAGAATCGATGCATTTTAAGTTATGGTGTTGGAGAAGAATATTAAAAGTACCATGATCTGCTAAAAGAACAAACAAATCTGTATTGGGAGTAAGTCCAGTCAGAATGCTCCATAGAAGCCAGGATGGTGAGAATTCATTTCTCATACTTCAGACATATGAAGAAGGGCCAGTCCTTGGAGAAGGACATCATACTTGGTAAAGGGAGGGGGCAATGAGAAATAGAGGAAGGCCCCCAATGAGATGGATTGGCACAGTGGCAGCAGCAATGGGCTCGTGCTGAACAATGATTGTGAGGATGGCACAGACTGGGCAGTGTTTCATTCTGTTGTGCATAAGGTCACTATGAGTTAAAACTGAATCAATGACTCCCAACAACACAGCAACTGTTACTATGGAGTCCTGGTGTGGCACTATTAGAATAAGTACTGGACTGCTAACTGCAAGGTCAGTTTCAAACCCACTAGTCGCTCTTTGTTGTTGTTAAGTGCTGCCAAGTCAGTTCCAATGCATAGCAACTCTGTATAGAGTTTCCAAAGAGCAGCTGGTAGATTTGAACTGCTGACCTGGTAATTTGTAGTCCAGTGCTGATCCTATAGCGCCACACTAGGAAACGCTATGTGGGATTGCTGTGAGTCAGAACTGACTCAGTGACACTTAACAGCTGTCACTATGGCCTCCCAGTGTGATGCTGTCTGATCAGCACTGGACTGCTAACCACAGGTCAGAGATTCAAACCCACCAGCCACTCCTTGGAAACCCTATGCAGAGTCACTGTTAGTCAGAACTGACTCCGCAACACTTAACAACTATCACTATATTAATAAAAATTGTGTACAAAATGGTAGCTTTATTATTTTTCTCCCTATATCCCACTATGGAGCCCTAGCGTGGCACTGTGAGCTAATGTGTTGAACTATAAAGTTAGTCATTCAAGTACACCAGCCACTCCTTGGAAACCCTCTACCTGGTCGCTATGAGTTGGAAACAACTTCATGGCACTTAACAACAAATCACACTTTGGAGACCATTGGGCTAGAGGGATGTGTTAGAACATGGATACACCGCCAACTAAATTTCAAGATTCTGTTGTTTTTAAGTGCTTATATATCAGTTCCAACTCACAGTGACCCTGTATAGACCCTTTTCATGGGTAGTTCATGTAATAAATAAATCAGAGAATTTGATACTGTTTGAGGGCAGTGGAATGCCTAATACCTTCTCTGAAACTTTTTTTTTTTATATAAAAAAACAACACCTTTTATTGAGAACTGAGTGAAGATTAACAGAGCAAATCATCAATTTGATATCAACAAATCATATACTTTGCTACATTTTAATGATTGAAATCCCCTCTATGTACTAATGGTTAACTTTAACTCTTAGACTTTTCCCTTTGTCTCCCGCTACCTTCATCTTCCCTATGCTAAACACCTTGTAAATTGCCTGCCGCATGACCCATGTTAACATGTATCTCCCCTCTAGCCCATAGTTAATTTTTCCTGCTCCCTTTCCCCATAACCATCATTGATGGTTTCTTTTATCAAGGAAACCTTATCATAATTTTTTACATCAGTCCCATACAGTATTTGTGCTTTTGTGAATGATTTAATTTCACTCAGCATAATGCCCTCCAGGTTCATCCATGTTGTAAGGTGTTTTGCAGACTCATCATTATTCTTCAACGTTCCATAGTATTCCATTGTGTGTATGTGCCAACATTAGTTTAACCATTCTTCTGTTGATGGGCATTTAAACTGTCTCCATTTTTTTGATGTGTCTCTTGTAGACAGTGTATTGAATTATCCTGCTTACATCTCCATTCTGCTCTGTCTCTTGACTGGTACATTTAATCCATGTACATTCAGTGTAATTATCTATGGGTTTGAATTGCTTGCTATCATTTTGCTGTATGCTTTTTGTGGTGCTGTTGTTTTCATTATTCCACATCATTTTATGTATTAAGTACATTTTGCTAGTGAGTTTTTTCATTTTCATTTCTGTTGTGTTAATGTTTATTAAATCTTTCCAGAATAGAAAGTAATAAAGAAAAATCAAAAGAGTAGAAGAAGAGGCGAAATGAGAAACAAAAAAGGAAAAACAAAAGGGGAGATATTATTATTGTTTTAAGTGCCACTGAGTCGGTTCCGACCCATAGCTGCCCTGTATAGGGTTTCCGGAGGATAAAATTCAAGGGAATAAAAAGAGAAGGAGGAGGAGAAAGAATAGACAAAAACAGTAAAACAACAAAAGGAAAAAAAATAAACCCCAAAACAGAAAACAGTGTTTAACTGTTAGACCCAAAGTGGAGAAATCTCTGGGGGCTCCTGAAAACCAAGTAGCTTACAAAGTGGCTCTGGGAACGATGTGACAGTAGTGTTCCTAGCCCTAGATAGAGTTCCTTTTGGCCTTGTTATCTGTGTTCAGGGCACTCAATCTGGAAGTAGTTCGTGGAGACCCTTGATAGAACTAGTTTCAGTGTCTTGTCAGGTCCACAGGGCTTTTAGGTGTAGGGTGACTGGCTAAATGGTGGTCTGGTGGCTTTGCGGGTTCTATAGGTCCTAGGCCAAGTCCACCTGAATCCAGACATCAAAATGACTCACCAAATCAGCAAATCATAGCATCCTCACCCTGACTTGGCTCTTAACCACTTGACTCCAAATTCACTGAGAGCAGGGACTGAGAAGTGGTAACTGGCCATACCACTGGTCACCAGGAGAGTGTTGGAATTGCACCTTTTCATTCACTTGTATGACTCTGTTCTTCCAGGCCATCTTCTATTGCCAAAGCTACAAAGGTCCGAGATGGTTGAGCCGCGTTTGGCTGGTTATTTACCAGACAGTTTTCCTCTCTTGCCATCCCTGTTCATCTCCTCCTCTCTGCAATCACTCAACCTAATTCTCTAACCTTTCTTCTAAAGTTCAGGCTTCCAGGATTTTCATCTGTGTCTGTTTTACTTGGTCTCTCACATCTTTATTATCCTTCTTTAAAGGAGCCCTGGTAGCGTAGTGGTTACAAATCGGGCTGCGAACTGCAAGGTCAGCAGTTTGAAACTACCAGCTGCTCCACGGGAGAAAGATGAGGCTTTCTGCTCCTGTAAAGGTTTACAGCCTCAGAAACCCTGTACAGGGTCGCTATGAGTCAGAACCGACTCCACAGCACATAACAACAAAACTTAAAAAAAAAAATTAAGCTTAAGGTTTTGTGTGTGTGTGTGTGTTTCTTGTCAAACTTGGAGACAGATGAGGAGGAAAGTGAGTGGGGGAAGAAACCAACCAAATGTATTTTCAAGCTGAACTTTCATATGTTAAGATCCATCCTACAGGAAGTTGTAATGGCTTTATAAACTCCTGAAAATGGGAGATTACTGTGGAATTGCTGACAGATCCTTAACTATAGTGCATTGCGTTATTATAATATTAACCTTAAGGATAAAAGGCGGATTTTAAGTCCTGGTATACTGATCAAAAGATTGAACATAAAGGATACATTTTTATTTTAATAATTCTTTGCCTGAAGAAGTATTTTAAAAAGTGACAACAAGAAATAGAATGAAATGGAAGAATGGATAAACAAACTTTGGTACATACACACCTTGCAGAATAACAAGGAAGCTACAAGCCACCGCATAACATGGATGAACCTTGAGGACATTATGCTGAGTGAAATCAGTCAGTCACAAAAGAAAAAATACTGCATAGGACCATTATTGTAGAAGATTAAGTAAAAGTACCCACGGAGTCCTGGTGTGGCACTGTGGGCTAATGCGTCAGACTGCAAAGTTGTTTGAACTGCAAGATCAGTGGTTCAAGCTCACCAGCTGCTCCTTGGAAACCCTATACAGCGTTGCTATGGGTCAGAATCGACTCGACGGCACTTAACAACCCATGCTAGAAGGGAGAAAAAAGTAATATTCTTTGTTGGTTACGGGGGTGTGTGGGGTGGGACTAGGGGAGGGAAGGGAAGGTAGAGCACAGGGTAAGGAATAGACACAAGATAGTTTGGGTCCTGGGAACGGGGGTGGGGGGCAGGGGGAGGATACACTAGAAAGGAGAGGGGGAAGGAAGAACAAAGCAGATGGGAGAACAGTTAGGCAGGTTTGCAAGGGCTAAATGGGACATAGGTAAATAATGATGTAAGCACAAACTTGGAACAACAGGGCTCTGGAATGCAAGGATTGAGGCATGGTTTGAATTGGTAAAAGTGAGGAAATGTTAAGATGCTTGGCTGTTTTTTTAATCTTGGTTTCCTTTAACTACTATTGTAAAATAGACACTTGAGGGGCAGAGAAAGGAATAGCCAGAAACATCACCATAGAAAGCTTGTAAGTCTGTCTTTAGCCTATAACTGATTGGAATACCTAAAATGGGGCTAGAACTTGCCCAATGAAGGAGGCTTCCTGTGGAGCCTTTGGAATGCATAAGACCTTACTTGGAATCCTGATCCCCATCCAAAATCTTCTGAGGAGGGAAATCCACTGAGGAGGGAAATTGAAAGGACAAGCAGACCAGCCTGGAGCAGCTGGAAGGACAGATGATACTTCTTGAAAGAAAGACCAGCAGAAAAAATCAAAAACAATAATGGCAGTCTGATTGACTACTACAAGAACAAGCAGGTTGTTCCCTCAGGAGCCATCAAGGCAAGTGGTCAGGTCCCCTCAAGGCAAATCCCCTTCTAAGACTAAAACTCAAGGGGAATACACGAGCAGGCATGTATCTTGTTGCTGACCACATTGGTCACCGATAAGGGAAAATGAGGAGAAAACAGGAAGTTGTGAGCTAAGTCCAGCCACGTTCAATAGACTCCTGTTAACCTGGATTGAGACCTGGTTGGTCAGCAGTATGACGAGACCTGAGGACTCCTGGGCCCAGCGACACAGACATGGCCACAGAGGACTACAGCAGAGTGTGAAGCATCCAGCTGATATGAAGCGAGGGGAGATGCACAAGAACACCCACACTTGCAGATAGAACCCATTTGACCTGGCTTCAAAGGCTGGATGATCAGAACTTGACTAGAGAGAGAAAAAGAGTAATCTGCTACAATTTTGATGAGTAGGTCAAAGGAGGGAACAAATCTTTACAGCAAGGATCATCCCCACCCCTTGATACACAGGGTCAACAAGGATGGGCATCTTAGACATTGGCTAACCAAAAATGGGGGGCTACAAAGGCAAGAAGTGACTGGCATACAAGCTTTCAATAGGTAACCTAGTTCCAGCGGTTGTGGGGAAAGATAGAATCTCTACTGAATGGTTTCCAACCTGTCTGGATGGGGCTAATGAAAGGAGATGGGAATAATAATCTTGTGGTTCAATAGTGAATGATTGCTATCAGGACTGACTGTGAGTGTTGGAAAGGTAAAGGTAGATGTTTTGTAACAAAAGGAAGGGAGTGGTTGATTTTTGCAATCCAGGAGCAGAGGTCCCTGGGACCATCAAGGTAGAAAAGCAGAGTACAGGACCCTATCCAGAGAAGCAGACCCTACCCAGAGATGGAGGCAGAGACGATGATGTCGAGAGCTGGAGCAATTGGGGACTCAACTCAGGGAGAAAGAGGGGCTGTATGCTGATGGCCAGGCCAGGGGGCAGGTTTGCGGGGTGTACCCTTTGGTTGTTTGATGATGCATGCAGGGGATTGTAATCATTGCAATGAAACAAAAAAAGATAAGATGAATATAAAGCTTATGTTCTCCCATGTAAACTCACATAATTCACAATAAAAACTTAAAAAAAAAAAAATCTTATGGATCACACAGAAAAAAATAAGTAGAATGATATGATAGCATTGGTATTAACTGAAAACAAAACTTTTTAATGTTTTGGAATTATCATAAGCCTTGACGTATATCTTCATTTGCCTTGGCTATTTATTAATTTGCTTAGGACACAGAGCATTATCATAGATCCTGTGGGGTATATGGAGTCCTGGTATGGTGCTGTGGGTTAATGCACTGGACTGCAAGATCAGCTTGTACTGCAGGGTTGGTGGTTCAAGCTCACCAGTTACTCCTTGGAAACCCTGTAAAGGGTTGCTATGAGTCGGAACTCACTTAACGGCACTTAATAAAAGTGGAATGTGTAGAATTTTTTAAATAGATATGGCACCATCCCTCAAAGGCTTCCTTTTTAAAACAAGTTAATAGTGCATGAGATATACCACAGTCTAAATGTGATCATAAATATAAAGGTAATCATTAGTATGTTTTCTAAAACATTTAAGATTGGGGCTATGTACTAAGTGGCTGGGGGTTGAAAAAAAAAGGATAGTTTGTGTAAAAGCTGCAGCAGTGAATGGTCTCTATAGCTCAGAACTTGTGCACTGACTGCAACCTCTAAATATTGCTCTGCTGTGACCCTTCCTTCCCACATTCCCATAAGTCTTCGCTTTTGTCATGGGACTAAGGTTTGAGAGAAGACAATTTGATATATAGGAAACTTGACCTAAACATATATGCTAAAACTCAAGTGTATCTTTTAAAGCAGAGCTAGGAAAGGACTCTGGAAAGAAGAACTAATCTGTATTTAAAACTTTGCCATGGATATGGATACACAGAAAACTGATAATGCTGGTTGTTTCCAGGAAAAAGAACTAGATTGTGCCAGTCAGCAGTAAGACGTCTATTACTTTTTTTGTGTAATAACCTTTTGGATATTTTGAATTTTGTACCATAGGTGCAGTATTATCTGTTGTAAAAAAAAAAAAAGTACCCAATAAAACTTTGGTGCATAGATAATTGAGCATTGTCTTTAAATTACTCTTTTTTCCTCCCACACAGGTGTGTGCAATGGCTGCTACTGTGAATTTAGAACTTGATCCTGTTTTTCTGAAAGCTCTAGGATTCTTACATTCTAAGAGTAAGGATTCTGCTGAAAAGCTAAAAGCACTGCTTGATGAATCCTTGGCTCGTGGCATTGATTCCAGTTACCGTCCATCACCAAAGGTATCAACATGAACAGAAACTTGAAGCAAGTTTTGTAATGCCTGTAGCATTACATTTAAACCATCTCAGTACAGTCTCTCTGCCAAAATAATCTTTCCTTGTGGCATGAAGAAATTAAATTCGACTCTTTCATTTTCTTTTCTTTTTTCAGGTTTTCATAGAAGTGTTATACCACATAAAAATGTTAGCTGCAGGTGGGGGAATATTCTGTGATACTATTTTCTGTATATAGAAACCTACTTGTTTAATGCTTTATTTTCCAATTCTTATGAACAGAATTTAAAAAAAAAAAGAAGATGCTGAATGTTATCATAATTTCTAATTATTCTTTTAATGTTTTAGAGAAAATAAAAAATAAATGAAGTAAAAGTACATGACTTTTAGAGCAAAGTAAATTGAATATGGGTAAAATAATTGAAGGAAATATGACTTTTGATGAACTATGAGATCTTGAATCTTGATAATAACAATTGATGACAGTTTTGTGTAAAAATAATATACATTTAGGAACCAGGCTGACCTGCTTTAAGTCCATGATTACCTTTTACTGGTAGTTTGATGATAATAGATCTTGAGCACCTACAATGTAGCAGGCACTTTTCTGGGTGGTTTATGTGTATTAATCATTATAGCAATCCTTTGAGCTGGGAATTATCATCCTCATTTTACATTGAAGATATTGAGGTGTTTAGTAACTTCATCTCATTTACTTTCTATTTATTTATTGATAAAGAGGAGATAGTAAGCCCAACTTTGCAGAGTTGTGGAAATTAAAGTATGTAAATCACCTAACATATTATCTACCTGGTATATATCATAGAATTTCGGTGAATAGTAGATCTTAGTACTTTATGTTCCCTAATAACTATATTCCCAACAGTAGTCTGTCAGTTTGTTATACTGTAGTGACTTGCATGTTGCTGTGATGCTGGAAGCTGGGCCACCAGTATTTTAAATACCAACAGAGTCATCTATGGTAAACAAGCTTCGGTGAAGTTTCCAGACTAAGACTAGGAAAAAGGAGAGACAGATGACTTCTGAATTCTTAGACAATGAAAACCTTATGAATAGCAACAGAACACTGTCAGATACAGTGCCAGAAGATGAAAAACTTAAGAATACCAGATGAGCCCATCAGGTTGGAAGGCACTCAAAATACAACTGTGAAAGTAAAGTTTATCATAATGACACGAATGCAGCAAAGCCTTAATCTGCTGATGGGGCACAACTCAGAATGAGAAGAAACAACTTCAAGCATCCATTAATAATTGTAACATAGAATGTCTGAAGTATGAATTTAAAAATATTGTAAGTTATCAAAATGAAATGGAATGCA
>NW_006408803.1:315095-340897 GCF_000296735.1 Chrysochloris asiatica
AAGGATTGCATGGAGGGGATTGTAACCATGGCAGTGAGACAATATACGATAGAATGAATGTAAAACTAATGTTCTTCCATGTAAACTATCACATAATTCACAATAAAACATTTAAGAAGAAGAAGAAAAAAGAAAAAAAAAGATCAATATCCTAGGCATTAGTGAACTGAAATGGACTGGTATTGGCCATTTTGAATCTGACAGTCATATGGTTTGCTATGCTTGGAATGACTAATTGGAGAAGAATGGCATAGCATTCAATGTCTAAAAGACCATTTCAAGATCTGTGTTGAAGTATGGTACTGTCTATGGTAGGTTACTAACCATACGCCAACAAGGAAGACCACTTAATACCATTATTATTCAAATTTATGCACCAACCACTAAAGCAAGTGATCATGAAATTGAAGAATTCTGCTAACTTCTTCAGCCTGAAATTGATCAAACATGCAGTCAAGATGTATGATGATTACTGGTGATTGGAATGAAAAACTCAAAATAAGAAAGGATCAGTAGTAGAAATACTGGCTTTGGTGATAGAAAAGATGCTTGAGATCACATGATAAGAACTCTGAAAGATCGATGATTTATTCATTGCAAAAACTTTTAATAACATAAAATGTGACAATACACATGGACCTCACCAGACAGAAAATACAGGAATCAGATTGACTACATCTGTGGTAAGAGACTCTGGAGACACTTTATATCAGCCTAAACAAGGCCAGGGGCAGATTGTGAAACATACCACCCATTGCTCATATGTGAGTTCGCTGAAACAGAAGAAAATGAAAACAAGTCCACGAGAGCCAAAATCTAACCTTGAATTATACCACACCTGAATTCAGAGACCATCTCAAGAACAGATTTGATGCATTGCACACTAATGACCGCAGACCAGAAGAGTTGTGGTCAAGAACATCATCTAGGAAGAAAGCAAGAGGTCAAAACAGACAGGAAAGAAAGAAAAGACCAAAATGGATATCAGACTGAAATTTGCTCTTGAGGGTTGTTGTTATTAAGTGCCATCGAGTCAGTTCCAACCTATAGCGTTCCTATATAGGGTTTCCGAGGAACAGCTGGTGAGCTTGAAGTGCCGACTTTGTAGTTCAAATGGCTTGTCAGTAGGGTGCATTAACCCACAGTGCCACACCAGGCTCTTAAGGGGTTGTTGTTGTTGTTGTTAGGTACCATCAAGTCAGTACCGACTCATAGCGACCCTGTGCACAACAGAATGAAACACTGCCCAATCCTGGGCCAACCTCACAATTGTTGCCATGCTTGAGCCCATTGATGCTGTCACTTTGTCAATCCATCTTGCTGGGGGTCTGCCCCTTTTTCTCTGACCTTCCACCTTACCAAACATGATATCCTTCTCCAGCCACTGGTCCCTTGTGACAATATGTCCAAAGTATGAGAGACGAAGTTTGACTCTTGAGGGTAGAGAAGCTAAAAAGCAAATGGAAGAAATGAGGTGGTAACTCATCTATGCCATGAAATTAGGAAGACAGCTACCTGGCCAACTTATTGGGAAAGGCCCATGTTTGTGCTCATTCCAAAGAGAGGTGAGTTAACAGAATGCAAAAATCATTGAACAATATCAATGATACTACATGCAAGTAAAATTTTGCTAAAGATAATTTTAAAATGGCTGCAACAGTGCATTAACAGGGAACTGCAAGAATTTCACACCAGATTCAGAGGAAGACATGGAATGAGGGACATCATTGCTGATGCCAGATGGATCTTGACTAAAAGCAGAAAACACCAGAAAAATGCTTATTGTTGTTAAGTGTCATTGAGTCAATTCTGACTCACAGCAATCCTTTGCACAATAGAATGAATCACTGTTCGGTTCTGTGCCGTCCTTATAATTGTTATGCTTGGGCCCATTGCTGTGGCCATTGTGTCCATCCGTCTTCCTGAGTGCCTTCCTCTTTTTTCCTGACCCTCCACTCTACCAAGCAGTTCCCTTCTAATAACTTGTCAAAAGTATGAGAGTTCAAGTCTTGCCATCCTTGCTTCTAAGGAGCATTCTGGCTGCACTTCTTCCAACATAGATTTTTTTTGTTCTTCTGACCATCCATGATACTTTAAATGTTCTTCTCTAGCACCATAACTCAGTGCATCAATTCTAAGGCCTTCCTTTATTCATTGTCCAACTTTCAAATGCATCTGTTGTTATGTGCCATGGAGTCAGTTCCGACCCATAGCAACCCTATACAGGAGGCTGTAAGTCTTTACGGGAGTAGAAAGCCTCATCTTTTTCCCACAGTAATGGTAGTTTCGAACTGCTGCCCGTGAGATTAGCAGCCCGATTCGTAACCACTGCCATGCTTGGGTCAAGTGTACTTTACTCCTCAAACTGACATCTTTGTCTTGAACACTTTAAAGAGGTCTTGTATAGCAGATTTGCCTAATGTAATACATTGTTTGATTTCTTGACTGCTGCTTCCATGAGTTTTGAATTGTGGATCCAAGAAAATGAAGTCTGACAACTTCCGCTCTTTCTCAACTTACTATGATATTCCCAAATATTTTATGTTATAGACCTGATACACTTTTTAATTTAATTTGCATTATTCACATTTTCTCCCGTCACTTTCTTAAGTGAATATCACTGGTCAGCAGATTTCCTGAAAAGACCAAATAGTAAATATTTTCAGGTCTGTGGACCAGGTGGTCTCTGTTGCAACTATTTACTTCTGCCATTGTATCATAAAAGCAAGGAAAGTATACCTTGTGGCACATTGGTTATTCTTTGGCTACTAACTAAAGGTTTGCAGTTTGAACCTATCAGCTGCTCTGTGGGAGAAAGATGAGGCAATGTGCTTCCCTAAAGATTTACAGCCTTAGATAACCAATGGGAGCAGATCTACTGTGTCCTATAGGGTTGCTATGAGTTGGAATAGTCTCAATAGCAACAGGTATCATCAAAACAGCATAAACAATAATAGAAATATATGTGTGTGGCTATGCACCAATATGCTAACCTGATTTATAAAAACACGCAGCAGGCCGGATTTGGCTTTCAGACATCAATTACTATTGAGTCACTTTTAACTCATGATGACCCTATATATATGTCAAAGTAGAACTGATCCATATGGCTTGTTTTGTTTTTGTTCCATATGGTTTTCAGTGACTGTTTTTGTTTTGTTTTTCACAAGTAGATAGCTAGACCTTTTTTCCAAGCTGTTCTGGATAGATTCAAACTACCAACCTTTCAGTCAGCTGCAGAGTACATTAACCATTTATACTACCCAGAAATTCTACATACCTATTATATTAGAATATCTAAAATGTGAAAGACTGACTACACCAAGGGTTGGTAAGGTTGTAAAGAGACTGGTATTCTCTTGTATTCCTGATTGAAATGTAAAATGGTACAGTCCCTTTCAAAAAGAGTTTGGCAGTTTCATAAAAAGTTAAACATAGACTTAGCAAATGATCAGACTGTTCCACTTCTAGATATTCAAGATAAGTGAAACCTTATTTCCTGCTCCAATATGTGGCACAAACCATTCTTCTCACGCCCCTCCCTCTTCCTCATTTGAGTTCGCTAATCCATTGCAATGGCCACACAGAACTCAGACGCTGTACAAACAGTTATGGTTTTTTGTGTGTTGGGGGGAGGGAGGTGTTAACAGGTTATAACACAGGATCAGAAAAGGCTCAGGGCCCAGTTGTTCCAGTCAGCTTTTAATAAATGCCCACAGGACACACCACCATAAGCCTGTCTGAAGGCATTCAACTCTAGCTCCGTGGGTCAGCAAACCTAACCCCCCCCCACTTAAAGTGTCTGTTTCACTCAGCTTTATTTGTTCCATGGGCTGGGAAGCCTACTGCTCTGTTATATGTTCTGGTTCACAGTTCTGCTGCTCCTCTGCCCCTCCTCTGGTATCACAGTTTTGTCCTTGGGTCAAGGAGGTTCCGTGAACCAGGAGTTAGAAGTCCAGTGGACATGCTCCACTCCAGACTCTTGTGTAATGGTAATGGGATTCCCCCTCCTGCTTCTGAGATGGTTCATTTTATACCCGTGCTAGAGGTTCAAGAATTTACAATTACAGTTAACTCTGCTAACTAGCCTCCACAGCTGAATCATGTCATTCTGTCAGTATCTTCTCCCACCTTTTGTTATCTAGACCAGCAAGGCAGAAACATTGTTTGATGGGAGTTATAAAATATGGCTAGAAGAAGCATTGGGTAATTCACTACACCACCTATCCATAGAAAGATTTGTATACAAATGTTCATAATTCCTTTATTAGTGATCACAAACAACTGCAAACAACCCAAAGGTCTGTCAGTGGGTGAATGGATAAATAAATTGTGGTATATCTATTCTATGCAATATTGTTCAGCAAAAAGAAATGAACTTTTAGTACACTCAATTAAATGAATGAATCTCAAAATAAACATGCTGAATGAAAGAAGCCCGATACAAAAGAATGTACTTTACAATTTCATTTATATATAAATACCTAGAAAATGCAAACTAACCTATAGTACCAACAGCAGATCAGTAGTTGCCTGGGGGTTTCTCTTAGGATATATATCTATAAGAAATTAATTGCAAAGTGCCACAGGAAACTTGGGAGATGTCAGATCTGGTCATTATCTTAATTGCGATGACCAGTTGGGTATATGATGTAGATAGTCTTATTTAATTACATATATATATATTTTTTATGTCACTTTCTCAGGATGTGGAGCCATCCAAAATTTCAAGCACCAAAACTGTTTCCATTAAGCAAGAGCCCAAAACTTCTTCCAGTCTTCCTTCTGGCAGTAATAATGGCAAGGTCCTCACAACGGAAAAACTAAAGAAGGAAGCTGAAAAGAGACCTGCTGATAAAGTAAGATTTTATTTTAATCTAGTTAATTTAAATAGTGAATCAGTTGTTTCATAGGTAGAAGCAGTTATTTATGCTTGTTTTTTATATAGTAGTGATTATAGATGCCTAGTCCACTACACTACCAGAGCTCCTTACTTGTTGTTGTTAAGGGCTGTCAAGTCTATTCCGACCCATAGGGACCCTGTACAGGGTTTCCGAGGCTGTAAATCTTTAAGGGAGCAGAAAGCCTCATCTTTCTTCTGCGGAATAGCTGGTGGTTTCAAACTGCTGACCTTAAAGTTCACAGCCTGATTCATAACCACTACACTACCAGATATAGTGATCATAGATGCCTAGTAAGGAGAGTAATCACTCAGTTACTGTTTGATTGCTAAAGATGTTGACCGATAAATTAGTAAAATTTAAGAGCAGTTTTTTTTAACCATTTAACAAAAATACTGTCTAATATTTGATCCCTAGGAGATAGAGTAATTTCAAGAGTCAACTCTTCTGTAATTCAAATTGTAAATGAAACGATCATTAAAAAGAAAAGGTAAACAGGGTAAAGATGTAAATGACTAAACGTGAAATGTGTTACAGATTGGCATTCATAAGAACAAAACCTACAGATAATTCTTAGACTATCTATTTTGGATGGTTTCTACATATATTTAGTAATTAATACTTTGGTGGTGGTGGTGGTTATGTGCTGTGGAGTTGGTTCCAACTCATAATGACACTGTACAGGGTTTCCGAGGCTGTAAATCTTTAAGGGAACAGAAAGCCTCATCTTTCTCCCGCAGAACAGGTAATTTTGAACTGCTGATTTTGTGGTTCACAGCCCAACTTGTAATCACTACACTATCAGAGTTCCTTTAGCAATTGGAAAAAAGTATATATATATTTGAAAAAAAACACAAACTTTTAGTAACTCCTGCCATCTAGGTGTTTTCATACTTTTAATAAATATTGGCTATCCATAAATTATATTGCTTTGTTTTCTGTGTTTACATTTATGTAAGTTCTATCATACTACATTTATCCTTCGGTAACTTAATTTGTCTCCACTCAGCATTGCGGTTTTAAGATTTATCTATGTTGATGCATTTAGATACTTTAGCACTGGACCGCAAGGTCAGTTTGGACCTCAGGTTCAGTGATTCAAATTCACCAATAGCTCATTGGAAACCCTGTTCAGGGTTACTTTGAATCAGTCAAGTTGATGGCACTAAACAACAACAAATACAATAATCCTTATATAAATAAACCAGTTTATTTACTCATTTCTCTATTATGAGCAATTAGGTTATTTTTCTTTTTCTCTACAATGGAGCTTGAGTGAGCTGTTTTATACAAATCTCTTAACAGTTTCTTGAGTATGTATACCTATGAGTGGATGCTATATAGTTTTGACATCTTCAACATTACTAGGTATTGCCGGTTACTATCCAAAGTAATGTACTCAATTTATACTTGCCCTAGCTAACTACAAAAAATGCTATATTCCCTGCATCTTGATTTTTGCCGGTCTGATAGTGCATGTGTACATTTATTGGAGCCAGAAAGATTACTGAAGTAAATAAGGCGATATGTTAAGTCTAGAAGACTGGTTGTAAACACTGATTGTATAGCTTAAATAGTACCTCTTTGCAATATAGTTTAAATATTACCACCAGTTGCCATCAAGTTGCTTTCAACTCATGTGTTAAAGTAGAACCATGTTCCATAGGGTTTTCATTAGCTGATTTTTCATAAGTATATTACCAGGCCTTTATTCTAAGACACTGCTCAGGGATTCTATTTTAATTGTTACTAGTTCACAATTTGAAATATTAAAAAAAAGAAAGCCTTTTTAGTACTGTGATTTCCCATCTTAAAATATTGGAGCCTTATTACTACTGTATTTCCCATTTTTAAATATTGATAGGGAAAATAAAAGGCAGATAGCAGTTTAATCAAGCCCACTGAACTTCTAGAATTTTTAATTGTGTACAAAGTGAAAAACAGATATATGCTAAACTATTGTGCTTTATTTTACCTTGCTGTAGTTTCTTTTAGTCGATTGATTTATAAGTTAATTATAAATCTTCTACAGATCATTAGTGTGTGCTTCTGTCCCTAGCTGTGTGAAAATATCTGTACAATGAACTTGGTCATTGCACACATCTATCTTTTCCATCTCTCAGAAATTTAATATTTTGTTGCATAAGTTTCATGATTATTTTCTAATTGGGTGCTTTTATAGATAAAATCAGACATAAGTGAAGGAGTTGATGTTCCAAAGAAACCTAGACTGGAGAAACCAGAAACGCGATCCTCTCCCATTACTGTCCAAACTAGCAAGGATTTGGCTATGACTGACCTTTCCAGTTTTGAGGAGACTAGTGCTGATGATTTTGCCATGGAGATGGGACTGGCCTGTGTTGTTTGCAGGTAAGTTGTACCTTGCTATATAAAGTTTTTGTTTTCTTTCAAAAAATCTAACCATGCACCTCTTTCCCAAAAAATACAATAATTGTTGGGTATTTTATATTTTGTTTTTATTATTTGGAGGTAGAGAAAATATAAGTAGATTTTGCTTTACGGACTGCGGGTATAACAATTCAACTTTTTGTAAAAATTGTCAAATATTCAACACCTTGACTTTGGTTTCTTTAAACTGTTGCAATAACATTTTCTGAATTCTTGAGTTCTGGAGGAGCATTGATTACTTTATTCTTCAGTAAGAGTCTGTTTAGCAGACTCAATTAGTTCCATCTTCTTTTTTAAAAGTCTGTGTTGCGTTTTTATTTTCCATTATTAGTATTTATGAATATAAGCTGTTAATTACCATTTCCTGAAGCACCAGTAAGTCTTTTCTTAAGGATATTTGAAATGAAAAGGATGGATCTTGTAAGTTATTCTGAGTGTTGTTTGAAACATAGATGTTAATGATTAGTAAAGAATGTATTTTAAAAATCAGAAATAACTAGATTTTAAAATCCTTGAAACCAAGGACTAAATTTCTAATTGTTAATGGCTTTTAATGCCAAGGATAACAAAAAGATTGTCACCTTTATTGCTGTTTTTTTCATGCAAATACTAATTCTGGGTATTGTTGTTGTTAAGGGCCTTTGAGTCATAGCGACCCTATAGAGTTTCTGAGGAGCAGCTGGTGGGTTTGAACTGCTGACCTTGTGGTTCACAGTCTAGTGCATGTGTAACATTTACTGGAGTGCTGATCCTACAGTGCCACACCAGGAGTCTAATTCTGGACATTAGGACTAAGTAAATAATTGTAAGCTTTTGTGAAACTAGTAGAAAATGAGTTAATATGCTTCTGAATAGTTAGGATCATTTGTTGAGAGAATCATTGATTTCATATATTTATTTCAAAAACATTTGTTTATTTCGAAAGCAGATATCATTTTATAAATATAAAACCTGGTAGAAAACTAGTAACTGTAACTCTACATCAGAAGGACTTACTATGATTGTCTAAAAAGTGGTTATGAATCAGACTGCTCATGTCATGGTCAACAGTTCGAAACTACCAGCTGTAATGCAGGAGAAAGATGAGGCTTTCTGCTCCCGTAAAGATTTACAGCCTCAGAAACCCTGTACAGGGTCTCTATGAGTCGGAACCGACTCCACGGCACAGAACAACAACAAAGCTATGATCATTGCTTGATACCGAAATTTCTACTTTTTTTGATACATATACATTGCTTTCTATTCGGTCATCAGGCATTTTTTGAACAGCATCTGTCTGCACAGTAGTGTACTTGGCACTATTGCTAATTAGGTCAAGTTCCTGCCTTTGGTTAATTCAGATAGAACATCACACAGTAAACAGCATAAACAAATTTAATAGCGCTACAAAGAAAATGATAGGGGACTGTTGGAGAACTGGTCAAAGTTTACTACTTTCTGGAAGAAAGAGAAAACGTTACCATGAGAAAGTACAAAGAGAATATAGCCAAATATAATTATTGTTATTGGTGTTAAGTGTCATTGAGTCGGTTCTAAATCAACAACAACAATTCATAGCGACCCTGTATTGGGCTTCTAAGGAAGAACTGGTGGGTTTTACCACCAACTTTACAGTTAGCAGTCCAGTGCTTATCATACAGTGCCAAACCAGGACCCCAAAATATAATTATTAAAAAACAGTGGACTGCTCCTTGCAAGGTTGGCAGTTCAGACCCATGATCCACTCCTGAAAACCCTGTACAGGTTCACTATGAGTCATACCCTACTCAATAGCACTAAACAACAACATATTCGAGGGGGCTTTGAAAACTTCATGGGAAAAATGGAATTCAAAGATAATGGGATTTTCCTTTCCTTCTTTTTTTAAAACTTTTATTGTGAATAGAGTGAAAATATAGACCAGATCATCAGCTTTGCATTCAACAAATCATACACTTTTGTTTCATCGCAGTGATTACAGTCCCCTCCATGCCACAACAGTCATCCTGCTTCCTCCCTATGATTCCTATTTGCATTCCACCCTTCTTAACTTTGTCCTTAGAATAATGTTGCCCTTTTGATTTTGACTAATTGACCATTCGAGCATACCTTGCTAGTGGCATTGTCCCCACCATAAGCGTATCTACTGCTTGGCTGAAAATTTGGCCACAAGGATGAGGTCCTCTCCAGACCTGAAGGGTGATCAGGGGCCATAGGCTCAGGTTCGTTCCTTCAATCTCCTTCTGACCAGGAAACCCAGTTTTTTGTTTTTTTAAAGAAATAATTTTGAGTTTGTTTCACAGTTTCTCCTGGGACCCTCTAATGTGATCCCTTTCAGGGCCATTGGTAGTGGTAGCCAAGCACCATCTAGTTCTTCTGACCTCAGAGTCATGGAGACTGATGGTCACGTGTTTCTTTAGTCCATTGGACTAATTGGTTCCAAGCCTTTTCAATTATTATCAATCTTCTTTCTTCTGCACATGGGAGACCAGTAGTTGCACCTTAGATGGCCTTTCATGAGCTTTCAGTCTCAGATGCTACTCACCCATGTGGGATCTAGAACATTGTATCCGTGTACTATGTTATGCCAATTGACCGTGGTGTCCCCTGAAACTTTGGTCCTGAGCCCCCAGGCCCATCAACTTGTTTCCTTAAGATGTTTGATAATATCTAGGAAGTTTTCATATTTTGCCTGCTGTATGCTCCACCACATTCATAGTTGTGTTTGCAGGAAAGGTAAATACTCATGCACAAATATTCTCTTCCGAACTCTTACATACTTGTGGGGGGAAATATGTATATGTGTGTATATATATATACACACATATACATATTTCTTCCTCCCTTACCATTCAGTCTATGACTCAATCCATGTGTCTGTGCACAGAACACTTATCCTAGGGTTGTATATATATCACTATTTACCTCTATCAGCTTTAGCCCGTATATACATCCCTGTGTCTTCATCATTATTCAGTTACACTCCCTCTTCTTGTATATTGCCCTTACCTGAGCTAACATGTATCTACCCTCTGGCCAGTAAATTACTCTCCCCTCCCACCCCTGGTAACCATCAACAAATGTTCTTATAAAGTATGAAAACTTTTGTCCTTTTGTGAGTGACTAATTTCACTCAGTATAATATCTTCCAGGTTCATCCATGTTATGAGGTATTTCTCAGATTCATTGTTACTCTACAGCATCGCATAGTATTTCATTGTGTATATGTACCAAAGTTTGTTTTACATTCTTCCATTGATGGGCACTTATGCCCATCACTGTGAAGAATGCTGTGATGAACATCGGTATGAATGTATGTATAGTATCCTGGCTCTTATTTCTTGTGGATATATACCAAGTTGAGGGATTGCTGGGTCATAAAGTATTTCTAGTACAAACTTTCTGAGGAAGCACCATATCGTTTTCAACTGTGATTGAACCATTTTACAGTTCCATGAGCGATGTAGGAAGGTCCCAGTCTCTCCACATCCCCACCAGCATTTTCTGTTGTCAGTTTTTTTTAACTTCACTCTTAATGCTGGTGTAACATGATATCGCATTGTTTTGATTTTCATCTCAGTCCTTGTGTGGCGCTGTGGGTTAATGTGCTGGACTGCAAAGTCATTTGAACCACATGGTCAGCAGTTCAAGCTCATCAACCGCTCCTTGGAAACCCTATAAAGGGTCACTATAGGTCGGGACTGACTTGAAGACACTTAACAACAACGACAATGGCTAATGATTGTGAACATGTCTTAATAATGTTTGTTGGCTACATGAATGTCTTCACTACATGAATGTCTTCCATAGTGAAGTGTCCTGTGCCCATTTTTTAATTGGGTTGTTTGTCTTTTTTTTATAGAATGTCTTAGTTTTCTATAAATTTTAGAGATTAGTTCTTTGTCTGATGTGTTGTTGCACATTTTTCCCCCAGGGGGCTTACTCTTTTGGTGAAATCTTCTGATACACGTTGTTGTTGTTCAGTGCCATTGAGTAGGGTTTCCAAGAAACAGCTGGGTAGTTTAAACCACCAACCTGTGGTACAAACTGATCTTGCTGTTGAGTGCTTTTCCTACCAGGACTTTGATGCATATAAGTTTCTAACTTTTAGGAGACCCCAGTCATCTGTTTTTTCCTCTACTATTTGTGTGTGTGTGTTTTAATGCTTGATAGTGTATGTATGCCATGTATTAGTGCCTATGTTTGTCACTATTTTATCACTGATGATCCTTATAGTTCTAGGTTTTATGTTTAGGTCTTTAATCCATGTTGAGTTTATTTTTTGTATATGGTGTGAGATATGGGTCTTGTTTCATTCTTGTACAAATGGATTGATTTCCAGTTTTGCCAGCATCATTCGTTGAAGAGACTATCTCTTCCCTATTTAATGTGCTTTGGCCCTTGCCAAAGATCGATAAGAAATTTTCCATGAACTTTTTGAAGCCCTCTTGTATTTACCAATGGTTGAGCATAAACTTTAAAAGAAATGACGTGCTAGTCAGAATGCATGTAGGGATTTGTTTGTTTGGTTTTGCTCTTGGGTTTTCTTTCCTTTTTTTATATGTCACACTTTACCGAGACAACTCTGACATGGCTTCAAATTTTTACATTCAAGAAAGTGTAATGTTTGAAATGTTTAATGTCTTAGGCAAATGACAGTGGCATCTGGTAATCAATTAGTAGAATGTCAAGAGTGCCATAATCTCTACCACCAAGATTGCCATAAACCCCAGGTGACAGATAAGGAAGTGAATGACCCTCGCCTGGTATGGTACTGTGCTCGATGTACCAGACAAATGAAAAGAATGGTAAGATTCTAATTTTTTTTCTATTTTTAACAGCCTCTGTTGCTTTTTTTGTTGATATATGTTTTCTGAAATAAAATTTTGAACATTTACTACATTAAAAATAAACTATATATTCTGTTTATTTAATTTATTATACAGGACCATGTTATAAGCATTTTTCTGCATTTGAGTTTCATCTTATTCTAATGTAGACAAATGGGCCTTGAGCCCCACAAAATATGAATATTACTTAGCAGTATATCAATCTATTTATAAACGTTTAAAATGCTATACAGCATTGTGGGAAGTGGTGAGACAAAATTTCAGTCTTTGGTAAGTCTGGTAAAGGAATATAGAAAATATTCATGACAACCCATCAAATTTATAAAAGTGTATACAGAAGCAGTATTTATAGGTGCCTCTCTGTCTTTCCATCTCTTTTCTTTTCCTCTTTTCCATCTTTCTTCTCATTGTCTTTGGATGACCATTTATCTCATTTTCTTTCAGTGTACTCTGCTGTCTTTGTTTCTCCTCACTAGCATAATTACCTTTAAGGTCATACTAAACTGTATTTTTCATTTATTTGATAGTTTTCTAAATTTTATTCACTTAAAATGAAGTAAATGAACTTCATAAATTTCTTTTTAAAAATATCAGGAAGTTACTATTTACATCAATGACATCGCTCGTTTACTTCTTCATGTCTATCTCCATCTCCCCTCCTCTGCCTCAGAAATAGAGCTCTTCTACATAAATATGTCTAACTAAGTATACCTTTTTAAAGCCAGAAGTACTTACTTAAATGTAAAAACTCAAGATATACCCATCTTATGACCTAATCAGTTAGATATGGGAGATGTTTTTATTTATTCCTATGAAAACTGAGTCACCTCTCTTTGGAATGGGTACAAATATGGATTTTATCCAATTACTTGGACAAGTAACTGTCTTTCATGGCATAGATGAAGGAGCATCTCCAGGGCTGCATCAGTTTGTTGAAGGATGTAAAGCTGTATTCCTTCAGTTTCTAGAGCCTTGTTTTTCACCAGTGCTTTCAGTGCAGCTTAATATCTTTGGTTCATGAACATATGATACCTCTTGAAGTGGTTGAAGATCAACCATTTCTATGTGGTACAGTGACTGTATATACTTTCCACCTTCTTATGATGCTTTTTGCATCATTCATTATTTTGCCTTTAGAAACCTTCAATATTGCAAACCAAAGTTTGAATTTTTTCTTCAGTTTCTTCAGCTTGAGATGCTGAGTGTGTTCTTCTTTTTTGGTATTTCAGGTCTTTGCTCATTTCATTATAATACTTGGCTTTGTCTTCTGGAGCTGCCCTTTGAAATTCTGCTTTGCTTTTGTACTTCCTCATTTTTTCCATTTACTTCAGCCTCTCTGTGCTGGAGAGGAAGTTTCAGAATCTATTCTGATATCCATTTTGGTATTTTCTATCTTTCCTTAATGACATTTATCTTTCTCTTTATATGATGTTCTTGATGTCATCCGCTGCTCTTCTGCTCTTTGGTCATTATTGTCTAATGCATCAAATCTGTTCTTAAAATGGTCTCTAAATTCAGGTGGGATGTGCTCAAAGTCTTATTTGATTCTTGTGGACTTCTTTTAATTTTCTTCTGCTTCAACTGAAACTTGCATATGAGCAATTGATGGTCTATTCCACAGTCTGACCTTGGCCCTGGTTTGGTTGATGATATGGAGCTTTTCTACCATCTCTTTTCACAAATGTAGTCAGTGTAATTCCTGTGTAGTCCACCTGGTGAGGTCCATGTGTATAGTCTACTCATAAGGTATTTGCAAAAACGAAGTCATTGGGTCTTGCAAAATTTTATCATGTGATCTCTAGCATCATTTTTATCACCAAGGTCACATTTTCCAACTTTGAATCATTCTTTCCTAAGTCTTTGACTAGCCATAATGAGAAATAAGCACGCTTCATGACAAGTGAAGCAAACTGGTTATGTATAGTTTGTGATTTTCCTGTTTTGAAACAATTTGGTTTATCTTGTTCAAATGAAATCTAATCTGCTTGTTTTTGGAGCTTAGTTATGTCTTTACTGGAAGAAATTATTGAAATCTGTAAAACCATTACTATGATGTTGATTAAAATAATTGGTCCAAGAGTATATACTTTCAGTGTCATTACAGTATTTTGTAAATGTTCATATGTTGTGCATTCAGTTAAGAGATCTTGCATCTAATTTAAGACATTAATTTTCTAGGCTCAAAAAACTCAGAAACCAACACAAAAACCAGCCCCCACAGTTGTTTCTGTAGTTCCAACTATCAAAGATCCATTGGTTAAGAAACCAGAAGCAAAACTAAAACAAGAGACAACATTTCTGGCATTTAAGAGAGCAGAAGTCAAGGTACCGTTCATTCTGTTGTTATCTAAGTTTGTATTATAAATGAGTTTACTAAAAGCTGCTTGATAAAGATTTAATAAGATACTTTATATGCTATATATTGGAAATTAAGATTACATTACTCTCAACATTAAATAGAAAGGGAACATTTACACAATGATTTAATCTCTAACATTCCTGTGTCTCATTTTGTCACAAATAAGAATTGTGAGCATTCCAAGATGACATTCTTTCTCATGTAGTCTGACTATTCCTTAATTAAAAATAGCATACTGCCATCAACCACCACTAATCTATCAATTTGTACTGTAGTGGCTTGCATGTTGCTGTTATTCTGGAAGCTGTGTCAAGGGTATATTAAATGTTAGCAAGGTCACTTTGTGATGGAAAGGTTTTAGATGAGCTTCCAGACTAAAACAGGCCAGGAAGAAGGAAAGATGGTCTACTTCCAAATATTTAGCCACTGAAAACCTTATGAGTAGCAGTGGAACACTGAATATTGCAAAATAATGAAGAGCACCAGAATGTTGTCAGATTCAGTGCCAGAAAATGAGCCCATAAGGTTGGAAGACACTCAAAGTACAACTAGGGAAAGGCTGTCTCCTCAAAGTAAGTTGACTGTGAACATATACATGAATGAAGTAGAGCTTATGGGACCGTCATTTGATGATAGGGTACAACTCAAAATGAAGAGAAACAGCTGCATGCATCCATTAAATTAGAACATGGAATGTATGAAGTATGAATCTAGGCAAGTTGGAAGTTGTGAAAATGAAACAGAATGCATAAACATCAATATCCTAAGCATTAGTGAGTTGAAATGGACTGCTGTTGGCCATTTTGAATCTGACAATCACATGGTTTACTATGCATGGAAAGGGAGATTGAAGAGGAATGGGGTCTTATTCATCATCAAAAAGAACATTTTAAGATCTGTCTTGAAGTATAGTTCTGTCTGTGATAGGATAATATCCATATGCCTACAAGGAAGACCAGTTAATACAACTATTTTTCAAATTTACACACCAACTACAAAAGCCAGTGATGATGAAATTAAAAGATTCTACCAATGTCTTCAGTCTGAACATGATCAAACATGCAATCAAGATGATTGGAATGCAAAAGTTGGAAAGAAAGAGAAAGGATCAGTATTTGGAAAATATGACCTTGGGGATAGTAACAATGCTAGAGATCACTTGTGGGGTTTCCCAGGCTGTAAATCTTTCTGGGAGCAGAAAGTCTCATCTTTCTCATGTGGAGTGGCTGGTGGCTAGTAGTTTTGAACTGCTGACCTTGAGGTTAGCAGCCTGACTCATAACTGATTTATTGGAAGTAGTTAGCATTATTATATTCTGCACTTAAATCACTTTTAGGTAGATTTTTATACTGACCTGTTACTACTAATGTTTATTTTTAGGAAATTCAATACAAAATCACTTTATAATAAATTAAGGCCTTAGCTTGTCATGTTTATTTTAATGAGGGTTTTAATATATATATATATATATAATAGTAAATGCAAGTACACTTTTATTGTGAAAACCTTTGTTTCCATTCATCTGTATGTCAGATATGAAGATTTTCCAGAGTGGTTAATGGTTAAGAAATTATAGTTACAAATAGTTCAAAGATGTATTTTCTCTACTGGAATAAGGAAGCACTTGATCTCCATTGTTTGTGTTATTTTGCTTCTTTGTGTCTTGGTAGTATTATAAACCATCTATCATCTTATTGGAAAGCAGTGCTAAGCAACAGTAAGCCATTAAAATAAAATACCAAACATAGAGAACTTATTTTCTTGTTTGTATTTTTTAACTGTTGGTCTTTTTAATTACTCCAGCTGAGTTTTCTTTTGTGAAGTTTGCTGATAGATCATTTAAGCATATGGCAACAGTTTTATTTTTAATAGACAGAACATTTTTAAAAAATAATTCAAATCACTTTCATAATTGAAAATTAAAAGTGTACTGCACCTGTGTCTTGTTCCCTTGACTTTTTTCCTCATGTTATTTGTATATGTTCCTCTAGGAATTTATAACTTAAGTAAAGTATTTCCTTTACATAAATTTACGTAAGGTAAAGAACTTTGATGCTATTATAAAATACCCTATGGTTTGTCAGAGTATGCTAACAGTATATTTTTACCTCTTATAAAATAAAGCTCTCAGAGGACTATTTTTATTACTTTTCACATTGGTAAAACATTTTTTCATACAGACTGTATTGATGTATATTTTATTAGAGCTGAAGCTGTCTCCCACCACTCATCTGTCAGTTTGTCGTACTGCAGTGGCTCGTTTGTTGCTGTGATGGTGGAAGCTGTGCTGCCAGCATTTTAAATACCAGCAGGGTCACATACGGTTGACAGGTTTCAGCTGAGCTTCTAGACTAAGAGAGGCTAGGAAGAAGGAGAGGTGGACTACTTCTGAAAGTGTGGCCACTGAAAACCTTATAAAGAGCCACAGAAACATTAGCCAGCTGTAGTACCAGAAAATGAAAACATTTTGAGTAGCAACAGACTGTTTTCAGATATAGCGCTAGAAGATGAGCGCCTCAGATTGGAAGGCACTCAAAATATGATTGGGGGAAAGCTGCCTCCTCAAAGTACAGTTGACCATGATGACGCAAATGGAATAAAACTTTCAGGACCTTTATTTTTCTGATGGGGCACAACTCAGATGAAGACAAACAGCTGAAAACATCCATTAATAATTGGAATATGGAATAAGGCAGCTGGTAAAATTCTTTACATAGAAACAAAGAGACCTCTGATGTGATCGTTTCACTGAAACATGGACAAGTTGTGAAAATAAAAGTCATGAGAAAATTTTTAAAGTACATCAGAAGTATTGTATACTTCCAAGTAGTTAACTGTAATTGTCTGTATATGTTATGTGGTGCTATAGTTGTTGTTCTAAATTTGGGGAGCCCTTTTGCTTTTAATGTGATTAGAATCTGTATACACAGTCAGGTCTCTTCTCCTGGGTGCAAGCATTTTTGTCCACTAAAAGTGAATTTAATTTTTGGAATGACCCATAAGTTGCTTGGAACAAATTTTAAGAAATCAGATATTTAACTGAGCTAGAGAATATCTATTTAGAGCACATTAAATCCGATTTTCTGATATACCTTGTAAGTGGAATTCCTAAAAAATAATTTCATGTATTTTCTCTTTTGAATTCATTAAAGAGTTGTTGTTGTTGTTGTTGTTATGTGCCGTGGAGTCAGTTCCGACTCATAGTGACCCGGCACAGGGTTTCCGAGGCTATTAATCTTTACGGGAGCAGAACGCCTCATCTTTCACCCGCGGAGCAGCTGGTAATTTCGAACTGCTGACCTTGCGATTTGCAGCCTGATTCGTAACCACTACGGTACATCTAAAAGCTCTAGCTTTGGAAATGACAACATCTCTAGTTATGGAAAAGCTTATATATGTAATTTTTAGATTGGTTTCATAAGAACTTATGTAATTTTGGTGATATAAAATAAATTTCTCTCGCTACTTTATAAGTTTGAGATCAAATGTGTTATATATTTAAGGACTGAGTTTGTATAAGTGTTGATTTTATTAGCTCTAATGAAATATTTACCCTATTTTTTTTAGGCATCCACAGTTATTTCAGGAAATTCTTCGAATACCAATGTTTCCTCTTCGGTAACTAGTGGCCTTACTGGATGGGCAGCTTTTGCAGCCAAAACGTCCTCTGCTGGTCCATCAACAGCAAAATTGAGTTCAACAACACAAAACAATAGTGGGAAACCTCCTACCTCATCAGCTAACCAGAAGCCTGTGGGTTTGACCGGTCTAGCAACATCATCCAAAGGTGGACTAGCTTCCAAAATAGGTTCCACTAACAGCACTGCCCCCACTGTACCATTGAAACCACCTCCACCTCTAACCTTGGGCAAAACTGGCCTTAGTCGCTCAGTTAGTTGTGACAATGTTAGCAAAGTCGGTCTTCCTAGTCCAAGTAGTTTAGTTCCAGGAAGTAGCAGCCAATTAAGTGGGAATGGAAATAGTGGAACATCAGGGCCTAGTGGAAATACCACTGGTAAAACCACTTCAGAGTCAAGCAGCTCTTCCTCAGCATCCCTTAAAGGCCCAACTTCACAAGAATCCCAGCTCAATGCCATGAAGCGATTACAGATGGTAAAGAAGAAAGCTGCCCAAAAGAAACTCAAGAAGTAATGTGGCCAGTGTGTTTTTACCTCACAATGCCTATGGATGAAAATCTTCCTATTAGGACAAAAATTGTAATGAACTGTAATTTAATAAAAGTCTTCATAATCAAATTTCTAATGATTTTTACCTTTTAAATATTAAGTAGAAAAACTTGGAAATTGTTCCGTTTCAAATCTATCCTTACCATTTTTATTTTGTTAAAAATTCCACATTTTGTGAAACAATAATTACAGTAATTAATTCCTAAAAACATCCAGAATCCCAGAAGATAGATGAATATGCAAATATAAAGAAAAATAAATGTTTTATCTTTTAGCAAAGCCCCAGGCATTTTATCCTATTGCATAAGGTACCTTACAAGGCGGCAGAAATGGCACACTGTAAACTTTCCTACTCCCTCTCAATATTCAGGGTGTTCACTGTCAGTCCCCAGCCTCATTCAACTGATAATTCATCTCCCCTTTTATCAAAATTAATTTTTCAAAATTGGTAACTTACCAATCTGTGCATATCAATGATTTAGGCATTTATCTCTCCCAATAGATTGAATTCCCATGTCCTTGAATCCCACAGTCCACCTTTCCTCACATGCCAATACCAGCATATGCATGTAGTATATACTGAATACACATTGAATTTTGACTCATCCTGTTAACACATATTCCCTGACAATTATTTTTTTTAATCTATTGTGACTTGGATGAAAGTTTACATCCCCTGAGAATTCTTAAGAAAAGTGCTCATTTCCAGGGGTCTTTGTAGATGGATACTTCCAAACTTCTTTACACAATGACAGTATCGTCTTGAGAAAAGACTTTTATTTCTACTGCCAAAAAATGTTAGAGCATTTTACCTAATTTTACTTAGTATAAAAGAAGCTCCTGTTGTTAAGTGCTGTTGAGTCAGTTCCAACTCATAATGACCCTGTATAGGGTTTCTGAGGAGCAGCTGGTGAGTGAACCACTAACCTTGCAGTTCACACCAACCTTGTGGTCCAGTTCTTCTCCTACAGTGCCACACTAGGACTCCAAGAAGCTCCTACCTAATAGTTAATTCTTAAGATTATATTAAATTACATGTGTGTACATTGGTAAGTCAGACACTCTGAAGTACTTTAGTTGCCCTACTTGCAAGCTAACAAATTAGCCAGCTAGTTTTTACTTACATATATGTGTACACACACACACATGTTTATATACACATTGTATTTAATATCTATATGTATATATAAAAGGAACCCTAGTATAGTGTGTTATTCATTGGACTGCTAACCACAAGGTCAGCAGTTTGAATCCACCAACCACTCTGTAAAAGAAGGCTTTCTGCTCCCATAATGATTTATAGACTCGGAAACCATACATAGGATTGCTATGAGTAGGAATCAACTCAATGGCGCAGTGGATTTATGTACATATACAATAATTACAGGAGCCAGTTGTTAACCTGCTCATGGAATGAACTCGCATCATACAAAAGCAATTGCAAAATTAGATTAATCTTCTATAGGGTGTAGCACTCCTTGGCCTTCTGGTGTGGCACTGTAAGATCAGTACTGAACCTTGTAGGTCAGAAGTTAAAACCTACCAACTACTCTGAAACCCTATACAGGGACACTAGGAGACAGAACCAACTCGGTGCTTAACAACAACAGTACATATTCCCCTCTGGAAAGATTATTCATTAATGTGGAATTTAAGTAAATGTCTCCAGTGTGGCAAAGGACAGAGTTTTATAACCCAGAGTTCTCATCTTTTTTGGAGACACTAGTTTCCAATGCACTTATACAAACATCTTTGTAGTATACTCTGCTCAAAAGGCCAGGATCATGGACAACTGTTAAATTGTCTTGCACATGGGTTAGTCATGACAAAAAGTATTTTGTTATTCTTTATTCAGTCATATTCACAAGACCAAGCAGTCTTGTTACACCAACTACAATGTGTGCTATGTATAGTGCAGTGACTAAATCTTTACTACATTCACTCAAAAGGTCTTTGAATTGTGAGGTTGAAGGTTCACACCAGGAACTCCTCGGAAACTGTACAGCGTCACTATGAATTGGAACTGACTCAATGGTACTTAACATTTAAGAGAGCAGAAGAGTTTTAAAATCTTTCCTTAAAAAAAGAGCAAGCTCAATTTAAAGAGCTTTAATTCACAAAGATCATTTATCAATATATTTTAGAATGATGTTAGAAAAATCTAGGAATTTATGGAGAGAATTTGAGATTAGAGACCTATTGTAATTGTTAAGTGCTGTTGAGTTGGTTCTGACTCACAGCGACCCTGTATAGGGTTTCTGAAGAACAGCTGGTGAGTTTTAACTGCTGACCTTGGCGTTAGCAGTCCAGTGCTTATCCTACAGCACGACTCCAGGATTGAAATTATCCTATTACTTACATCCAGAATAAACATACTGACATTTTTTAAATCTGCTGCAAATGTTTTTGTTTTGAGAAACATTTCTGTTGATAAAACATCAGTTTGTAATACGTCCCAATTTCCCATTTATTAAAGACATTAGGGTTAGGAAGAATGCAAAAAAATTATTTTTTTAATTGTTCAGGGCTGGTTAAGTGCTGTCCAATCAGTGCTTACTCATAGTGACCCTGTATAGGGTTTCCAAGGAGCAGCTGGTATGAAACACTGACATTGTGATTAGCAGTTCAATGTTGATCCTACAGCTTCACACCAGAACTCCAGGACCGTTTGAATTAAACTGGACAAAATGTCCTCATACAAACTAGCTCAACAGCTTTAACAATTTAGCCTCATGGCCTACAAGAATTTAAAGCAGTAATGCTTGCTAAAGTTTGGCATATTGACCCTTGAAATGAAAAATGTATTCTATCATAATTGCATCATGTGTGCTGAATAGAAATGAGACGCACTTATGTTAATTTCTATGGTACTTCAAAAAAGACTTTGGAACACTTGTTTAGGAAATGAGTTTTCATTGAACTTGGCTCTTGGTATAGATAATATATGTGTAAATTCATAGGAATGTATGCATTATGTATAAATATGTATATAGCTCAATTTGTATTTTATAACTGGCCAACTGCTCTTTGGAAACCCTAGATAGGTCATTAAGAGTCAGAACCTACTCCATGGCACTTAACAAGAGTTTATCTTCAATTTACTCTTACACCTAGTATTTTCCATATCATAAAGAAAGCCAGAAAGATTTTTAACTGAGCATGTGATACACATAGTCAGCATAATAGTATTATTTACAATTATATGTATTTTGTTATGTATATTTGGTTTTATCCACTAGAATTTAAATTTCATGAGTACTGAATTTTATGTTTTACACACTATTTTATTCTCAATATATGTATGTATTGGTTCAATGAACGGGTGGCCAGGTAAGTAAGTAAACCAATAAGAAACCTTGTGGGATTAGAAATTCAAACCCCATTTTAATAAAAATACCACAGTATCATTTTTAAATTTTACATATTGGGCTTTCTGTAAAGTTATGTAAAGGAAAAAATAGTAGGGGGTGCCGGGGATGAGAGACTGGAATCACTGGAAGAAAACTGACCTTGGAGTCAGTAGACTTAACTTTGAATACCAGCTCCTTCATGTGTTAGCTGTGTGCTTGGTCTTCTGTTTCCTCCTTTATAAAGCATAGATGATAATGAGATAAAATAAAAGGTATCTAAAATTCACAAGTGATTGTTTTTGACAAGTGCTTTCAAGTCAATTCCGACTCATAGTGACCCTGTATAGGGTTTCTGAGGAGCGGCCAGTGAATTTGAACCAGGTGGTTCCATTTCTTAATAAGCATCCCTATTAACATATCCAATTTGTGGTTAGCTGCCATTGAATTGATTCTAACACAACCGAAAGCAACACTAACCGTTCTTGTACTGGCCAAGCAGCACTGATTATGTTTAACCCCATTGTTGTAGCCACAGTGTCAGACCATCAGAGTGTCTTCCTCCTTTTCACTGACCCTCTATCAAGCATGATGTCCTTCACGAGGGACTGGACCCTTCTAGTAACCTGTGCAAAGTACAGGATAGGAAGTTTTGCCATCATTTCCGAGGAGCAACTGAGTTAAGTTACATTATGATGACCAAAGGTTATAAAAGAAATACATCATTTTATAAAAATAAATCTTTATTAATACAATCATTATAAAAGTTACATAAGCAATTACAGAAAGCCATATATTTGCATAGTACAGTGTTATTTTCTAAAGTTTAAATTTATTAAAAATACATTCCCTAGATTTTTCGAACAAGAATAGCTCATTGCATTATTTGTTAAAGTATGACTTTTTTTCCTGAAAGACCAAAGGGAATCTTGCCTGGATTAGAGTCTAGTACCTAAAAGCAACAGGTGACCTACATAGCTTCAGCTTTAATTCTAATAGCCCTGGAGTGAAGATTTGTTTTATTGGAATCATTTTATACATCACAGATAATTAATGTCGAGTTGTTTACATGTACTTGTTGGCATGTGTGGAGAGTTACTGAAAAAAAAAACAAAAAAAAACTTAAAATAATAACACTATAAATATTAATTTATCCCTAGGGAATATAAAGAGATTCAATTTTCATCAACTATGATGTAAATTTTATAGATCTAGTTTAGCTTGAATTGAATACCTTAAAGAACCTTAGTTATAACAAACAGGAGTTTAGTTTTGTTTTCTTACCATCTTAGAATATAATAAATTATCTTTATTTACATGGTTTTGAGAGGTATTTGCAATGGACAAAAATTCAATAAATGTATGGGAAAACTGAAGAGATTTTAATCCCATATTTTAGCAACAAAAACAGTAGTTTTTATTAACCACCTGAACAATATTTATCACAGTGATGGGCATTAATAGCCACCTGTAAGAGCAAAAATTTTTATCTTAGGCAAAATATGGAATGTACTAACAACATGTAGAGTATTTCATTGCTCTGATTCACAATGCATTCTATCTCTGCGTACAACTCAACCTTTGTAGAGTTAAGTAATGAATGCTAAAGACTTTTTTCTGAAATAGGAGGAATGTTCAAATAGTTACTTGGTGACATTTTTCCCTTCAAGATTTAAGCACCCATGTTAATTTTATGTAACTGGGTTCATTTGTTTAAATTTTTAAATTTATAATATTTATTATCTATAATAGTAGGTTAGAGTGTTTGTATCTAAAAATAAATACTAAATAAAAACATAAATACACTTATGTTTTGGAAAAAAAACCAAAACACATAAAACAGAAGGCCCTCTTCATTCTCAGTAAAAACACCTACTTCAGAGGTACAATAAAATCATGACAGAACACAAAGAAATAATTACAATAGCATACCTAGGCTTAATTATAATAATGTCATCAACCATTTTATTATTTTAAGTTTCTTTTAAGATATATACATGTTATAACCGTATCGTGGCATTTTGTTTCCCTTAGCCCCAACAAAATAATGTATGATTTTAAAATTACAATTATTTGATTTTAAAAAACATATTTAAAAAACTAAGGTGGTGTACAATGTTAACAGAATCTCCTAAATGGCATATGAAATGTAGGCTTCAGACTAAAAAATAACATTTTATACTAATGTATGCTTCACATAATAGTGAACCACTGCAGTAGGTAGCATCATTACAGCTGTTGCTCAGCATCTGACTGCAGCTATGTGTTTAGTGATGTGGTTTCATAGGTCAGACATAAAGCATCATTCTCTAGGACTGAACAAGTAGACAAAGCATCTTACATACATCTATACTTATTTCAGTTAGAAAAACAGACAGGGACTATGTGTTTAATTCTTCATTTGTGTGGGGAGCATTAAGGTCACAGTTAATTTTATATATATATAACTTTTATATGATATTAAATATACATATATGGAGCTCTGGTAGTGTAGTGGTTACACAGGATTAATTTAAAGATGTACAAAGTCCCTGTATATCTAAAGAGGAATCTGCTTTTGGTGCCCAAGTCAAAACAAAATAGTTTATGCAAAAATAGCTTATCAGTAGAATAACTGAAAAACATGTTTACATAAAGAATTTCAGGATTGATATCCAAATGTAAATTTTTATGTCATGTAAATGTCTCATATGATTATGCAACCAATTACATGTGGTTGTATATGTTATGTATATATGTAAACATCAGCATCCCCCTGAAAAGCAGCACTGTTCATTTTGTTATTTATATTCCTGAGTAACATATACCATAAAATGTATATTATGTTGTTGTTAAGTACCGTTAAATTGGTTCCAACTCATAGCAACCCTGTACAGGGTTTCCAAGAAATGACTGGTGGGTTTGAACCACTCATCTTGTGTTTAGCCATCCAGTTTACCCTACAGTGCCACACCAGGACTCCAATAGGGACCAAATGAATCTTTCAAAGCAATAAATCAAAATTTAAGGCCATATTAACATATTTTCGATGCACAACAAAAGTCCATCTTATTTTGTTTTTTAAAAGAAACCACTGAAATTTAATCTCTTTTCGGTTTCAAAGAAGCATCTTTAGTTCATAAAATATTTTGACAAAATAAACTTGGAATCTTAGGAAATAGTTCTCCCAGCAAATTAAGTTCTGTGTTCCAGCACATTGTATAATAGAAAATATTTCCTCAATGCTTGTCTTGTCTAAGTACAAATCAGCAACTAAAAAACTGACATTCTCTCTAAGAACACAAAACACAGGTTCAACATTAATCATGCAAAGATTGATCAAAATATATCCTCATTAAAGTATTGTTAGTAGTAATGTAGAATAATGTTTGAACAATTATACTAAGGAGATTCAAAAAGTTAGTGGAAAAACGAAACTGAAAAATAATGAAATTTTTTTCCCACAAATTTTTGAAGCCCCCTTGTACTTTCCAAAATGGGTAAAAAATTAAATAAATAAAGTTAATAAATTTAGATACTTTTTTTCTCTAGTCTAATATTGTTGTTGTTAGGTGTCAACAAGTCGGTACCCATTCAGAGCGACCCAATGCACAACAGAATGAAACACTGTCCGGTCCTGGGCCAATCTCACACTTGTTGCCACGCTTGATTCCATTCATGCTGCCACTTGGCCAATCCATCTCGTTGGGGGGAGGAGGAGGGGGGGGCTTCCTCTTTTTCTCTGACCCTCCACCTTACCAAACATGATATCCTTCTCCAGTGACTGGTCC
>NW_006408803.1:340997-390519 GCF_000296735.1 Chrysochloris asiatica
ACTTCTTCCAACACAGATCTGTTGGTTCTTTTGGCAGCCCATGGTATATTCAATATTGTCCTCCAAAACCATAACTCAAAAGCATCACTTCTTCTACGGTCTTCCTTATTCAATGTCCAGATTTCACATGCATGTGAGGTTATTGAAAATACCATGGCTTGGGTCAGGCACCCCTTAGTCCTCAAGCAGACTGACATCTTTGCTCTTCAAGACTTTAAAAAGGTCTTGTGCAGCAGATTTGCCTAATGCAATACAGCATTTGATTTCTTCACTGCTGCTTCTATGTGTGTTGATAGTTGATCCAAGAAGAATGAAGTCCTTGACAACTTCAATCTTTTCTTCATTGATAAGAATGCTGTTTATTAATCCAGTAGTGAGGATTTTTATTAGGAAATTTATAATTTTGTATAGTCCTTGATTTAAAAAAAAAATCTAAAAAATGGTCTTCTTTAATGTTGATTATTTGCATCATCAATTACTTTGCAAATAACAAATGTATATACTTCTGTAGGGAAAGCATAATGCAGTGGTTAGGTGGAAGAATCTTGAACTCACACTTCCAACCTGAGTCCCAGTTCCATCACTATGTAGCAATGTGACTTGAGCTAAATTAGTTCATCTCTTTGTGCCGCAGTTTACTCAGAGTATCAAATAAGTTATAACATGACTGAAATGTAACAAGTACATCAAATGTTAGATATTATCACTGTCATCATATTCACTTTTTTTTCTTTGGGTTCTAAACTTATATAAAAGAAAGACTCTACATTAATGACTTCTAGTTGACTGTTAATTAATCAATTCCTGTTTTCATGTATATTTAGGATTTTCCCTCATATATATTATTTATAGATCCATATGTGGTATATATGTATGGGTGTACATGTATACACATTGTTGTTGTTGTTGTAATGTGCTGTGGAGTCAGTTCCGACTCATAGCGGCCCTGTACAGGGTTTCCGAGGCTGTAATCTTTACGGGAGCAGAAAGCCTCATCTTTCTCCCGCAGAGCAGCTGGTAGTTTCGAACTGCTGACCTTGCTGTTCGCAGCTCGATTTGTAACCACTACGCTACCAGAGCTCCTTACACATTAGAGAGAAAAAAAGAACAAAAATATATTTGAGACAAAACAATACAAACAATAAAATTAACATGATCAATTTGAAACCCTTATCCTTAGAATCAACCTTTCATGATCATAAAAGGTCACATTTAGACTTTCTAAAGAAATCCACTTTTAAACAGTTGGTATTAGAGCTTGAGCTTCTTTAGATATTGTGTTACTTTCAATTTGTGTTCTTAATACATTCATGCATGATATAATCTTGTTCCTTAGAAAGGATTTTAAGCAAGAACCTTCTTCCTTAAATTCTGAGACATCATCAGGCCATCTTGCTTCCTGGGCCAGTTTTTTCTAATGTCAGTTTTATGAGGTAGTCAATCAACAGCTTGGCAGAAAACAAAAGTCAAGGACTTAACTTTCTTAAGCATAAGTCATCCTTCCAAGGTAGTTAGCAGGCACATATCCTTTCTGTCCTTGAGCTTCAGCTAACCACCACTCTTTATTGCCACTTAGGTCACAAAATCTGAGTATATGGACTCTTTGGTACTCCTGAAGGCTGAGTTCATGGTCACTCCGTGCTTGAAAGGCATGAACAGCATAGAAAATCTAGACAAAGAAACATGACATTAGAATCAAAATGTAGACAAATACTATAAAGGCATCTGAGTTTTCAGAAGCAACTCTAAAGTTTTCTCATTTTATCAAAACCGTATTGCCCAACTTGTTCTGTTGGATTTATTTTGTAAAAGAAGGGTCCAGAAGAACGTAGAGCGAAATAAAATTTTTTGCATCTTGTTTGAAGGAGTCTGTGGCAGTGCAGGTTAATATGCTGGACTGCAAAGTCGGTTTGAACTGCAAGGTCGGTAGCTCAAGCTCACCAGCTGCTCCTCAGAAATGCTACAGAATCACTATGGGTTGGAACCAACTCAACAACAACAAAATGTCCATACTTGAAGGTAATTTGGCGATTTCTGTTTTTGTTTTTAAGCTTAATTCCTTTCGAATCAATAATAGCTCTCAAAATCTCTTCTATAGAAAGAGAAACAATTTGACAGAGAATTTTTTACAATTTTACTGTAATACCCATTTTTAAGGTGTGTAGTGGGGATGGGGGAGGACAACACTAAAGATTCACCACAAGGAAATTAGTTAAATTGACCATCATATTATAGAAATACGTAGGCACAATAAATTGTGTTTCCTGAGATTAATAATAGGTAGAAGAGCTTAAGGGAAAGTATGAACCAGGAAAAATAAAACAAAACAAGAATGAAAGTAACATCTACAATAGTCTAATATTATTAAATAGGTTCAGTGTGTGGTGGGATATAGGAGACAGTCATTTTTACTTCATTGTTGCTTACTTTATTTCAAAATAATAACGATGTACTACATTTTTAATTTTATTTTAAGTGAATGAATAAATAATAGAATTATTTCAATCAAAAGAGTTTTCCTCTGCCCTCAAAAGAACAATTCATAATTTTATGATGACTCCAAATCAGCATTTTGTCCCTCTTCCACATATCATAAGACTGGTAATAAATACACACACACACACACACACACACACACACATATATATATAATATTAAGGAGCTCTGGTAGCATAGTGGTTATGAATCAGGCTGCTAACCTCAAGGTCCGTAGTTCGAAATTACCAGCAGTTCTGCGGGAGAAATATGAGGCATTCTGCTCCTGTGAAGATTTACAGCTTCAGAAACCCTGTGCAGGGTCACTATGAGTCGGAACCGACTCCACGGTACTTAACAACAACAAAATATGTATTTTGGTATAAAATTAACTAATTGATTGTAGTTGTTGTTAAGTGCCTTCGAGTGAATTCCAACCCATTTTTGTTGTTGTGAAGTGCCGTTGACTCGGTTCTGACACATAGCGATCCTGAATAGGGTTTCCAAGGAGCAGCTGGTGAGCTTGAAGCACCAACCATGCAGTTCAAACAGCTTTGCAGTCTGAGGCATTAACCCACAGTACCACACCAGGACTCCAATTCCAACCCATAGCAACCCTTTATAGGGTTTCCAAGGAACCTTGAACCACCAACCTTGCAATTCAAATGACTTTGCAGTCTGACACATTAGCCCACAGTGCCACAATATTTATTCATTCGTTCTTATTAAAAATATATATCTAACATGAACCAAATACCATCAAAGAACTTAACAAACCAGGGGGAAAATCCAGAGAAAGAAAACAAACTCTACACACACACGTTGTTGTTAAGTACCATCAAGTTGGTTCCAACTCACAGCAACACTTTGTACAACACAACAAAACGCTGCCTGACCTTGCACCATCCACAGAATCTTTGCTATGTTTGAGTCTTTGTAGCAGCCACTGGTGTCAATCCATCTTGTAGAGGGTCTGCCTCTTTTTCATTGACCGTATCTATACTTTAAGGAGCTCTGGTAGCATAATTGGTACGAATCGGGCTGCGAACCGCAAGGTCGGCAATTCGAAATTACCAGCTGCTCCGCGGGAGAAAGATGAGGCTTTCTGCTCCCGTAAAGATTTATAGCCTTGGAAACCCTGTTCAGGGTCGCTATGGGTCGGAACCGACTCGATGGCACTTAACAACAACAACAACAATTCTCCTTGTCCTGGTGTGGCGCTGTGGGTTAATGCACCAGATTGCAAAGCCATTTGAACTTTAAGGCCGGCGGTTCAAGCTTACCAGCACCTCCTCGGAAACCCTATACAGGGTCACTATGGGTCGGAACCGACTAGTTGGCACTTAACAACAACAACACTTTATTAAGAAGGATTTCCTTCTCCAGAGACTGGTCCCTCCTGAGAACTTTCCAAAGTAAGTAAAAAATCTCGCCATCCTAGCGTCTAAGGAGTAATCTAGCTGTATTTCTTCTAAAACAGATTTCTTCATTCTTATAACAGACCATGGTAATTTCAATATTCTTTGCAATTACTATAATTCAAATGCATCAATTTTTCTTTGGTCTTTTTTATTCAATGCCCAGCTTTCTCATGCAACTGAGATAATTGAAAATACCATGATGGGATCAAGCTCACCTTAGTACTCAAGGTGACATCTTTGCTTTTGAACACTTTGAAGAAGTTTTTTGAAGCAGTTTTGTCACATGCTATACAGCATTTGACTGCTGTTTCTTTCCATGGGTGTTGACTGTGGATCAAACTAAAAAAAAAGTACTTCAATCTTTTCTCCATTTATCATGATGTTGCTTATTGGGCCAGTTGTGAGGATTTCTGGTTTATGTTAAGATGTAATCCAAACTGAAGGCTGTAGTTTATTACATCATCAGTAAGCATTTCAAGTCCTTTCAGTAAGCACTCTCAGGTTATTAACGAGTCTTCCTTCAATGTCGATGCCACATTCTTTATCATATTGAACACCTTCTGGGATTTATTCAGCATATAGATTGAATAAGTATGCTGAATGAGTACAACTCAGATGCATACCTTTCCTGATTTTAAACCATGCTGTATCCCCTTGTTCTGGAATTCTGTAATTCCATCCATAATTTCTTATAATCCACAGCACTGAGGTATTTTCATAGTCCATAAAATACAAATAAACATCTTTCTGGTATTCTCTACTTTCAGTCAAGATCCATCTGACATCAACAGCAATACCTCTTCTCCCAAGTTCTTTTCTGAATCTGGCTTGAATTTCTGGCAATTTCTTGTCAATGTGCTGCTACTACCATTTCAAATGATCTTCAATACAATTTTACTTATAAGTAATATAAATGATATTGTTCATTAATTTCTGCATTCTTGGATCACTTTCTTTGGAATGTATGCAAATAGAGATCTCTTCTAGTTAGTTGGCCAGATAAGTGCTCTTCAAATTTCTTGGTCTAGATGAATGAGTGCTTCCAGTATTTCAACTGTCTGTTGAAACATCTCAGTTGGTATACTGTCAATCCCTACAGTTTAGTTTTTTGTCAAGACCTTCAGTGCAGCATGGACTTCTTCCTTCAATATCATCAGTTCTTCATATACTATTCTGAGGAATGGTTGTACACTGACCAATTCTTTTTAGTACAGTGCTTCTGGGTATTCTTTCAATCTTCTTTTGATACTTAGCATAGTGATTACGAATTGAGCTGCGAACCTTAAGTCCAGCAGTTCGAAACTACCAGCCGCTCTGCGGGAGAAAGACGAGGCGTTCTGCTCCCCATAAAGATTTACAGCCTCAGAAACCCTGTACAGGTTCGCTGTGGGTTGGAACCGACTCGACAGCACTTAACGACAACAACAACATGTTATTTAATATGTTATTTGTGGTTGTTATTGTTAGGTGCCATCAAGTCAATTTCAACTCATAGCGACCTTATGCACAACAGAACAAAACACTGCCCAGTCTTCCACCATCCTCACAATTATTAAGCTTGAACCCATTGTTGCTGCCACTGTGCCAGTCCATCTCATTGGGGTATTTCTCTTCTTCTCTGACCTTCCACTCTACCTAGCATGATGTCCTTCTCCAGGATCTGGTCCCTCCTTAAAATAGATGTGAAGTATGAGACAAGTCTCACCAGCCTGGCTTCTAACAAGTATTCTGGTTGTCCTTCTTCCATCACAGAGTTACTCTTTTGGCAGTTCATGGGATTTCAATATTCTCCTCCAATACCATAACTCAAAGGCCTCAATTCTTCTACAGTCTTCCTTATTAACTGGCCAACTTTCACATGCTTATGAGGCTACTGAAAATACCATGGCTTGGGTCAGACACACTTTAGTCGTCAAACTGATACGTTGGCTCTTGAACAGTTTAAAGAGGTCTTGTGCAGCAGATATGCTTAATGCAATATATTATTTCTTAACTGCTGTTTCCATGAATGGTGATGGTGAATCCAAACAAAATGAAGTTTCTGACAACTCCTATCTTTCTCAATTTATCATGGTATTATTTATTGTTTCAGTGGTGAGAATTTTTGTTTTCTTTACACTGAGGTGCAACCCATACCAAAGACAGTGGTCTTTGATATTCATCAGTATTTCAAGTCCTCTTTGCTTTCAGCAAGCAAGGTTGTATCATCTGCATATCACAGTTTGTTAATGAGTCTGCCTCCAACCCTGATGCCATGTTCTTTTTTATATAATCCAGCTTCTTGAGCTATTTGCTCAGCATACAGATTGAATAAGCATGGTGAAAGAATACAATCCTGGTTTACTAATTTTAAACCATTCAGGGTCCCCCTTGTTCTGTTCAAACAACTGCCCCTTGATCTATGTACTGGTTGCTCGTGAGAACAATTGAATGTTCTGGAATACTCATTCTCTGCAATGTGATTTACAGCTTGTAATGATCCACAAAATAGAAAGCCTTTGAGTAGTCAATAAAGCACAGGTAAGCATCTTTCTGGTATTCTCTGCTTTCAGCCAAGATCCATCTGATATCAACAATGATATCCCTCATTCCACATCCTCTTCTGAAACTGGCATGAATCTCTGAAAATTCTCTGTCAATATATGGTTGCAGCTGTTTCTGTATTACCTTTAATAAAACTTTACTTGCATGACATATCAGTGATATTGCCTGATGATTTCCACATTCCTTTGGGTTACTTCTCTTTGGAATGGGCACAAATATGGTGCCCAGTCAGTTGGCCAGGTAGTTGTCTTCCAAATTTTTGGCATAGGTGAGTGAGTGCCTTGAGTGCCACTTCATTTTGTTGAAATATTTTAATTTGTAGTAAATTTTAATTTTTAGGCATTTTGAAATAATTTTAATTTGTAGGCATCAATTCTTATGCCTTGTTCTTTGCCAATGCCTTCAGTACACCATGGACTACTTTCTTCAGTGCCACTGGCTCTTGATCATATGCTACCTCTTGAAATGGCTGAACATTGACTTTTTGTTACTATGACTCTTTCATCTTCTTTTGATGCTTTCTGCATTATTCAATGATTTTGTCCATAGACTCCTTCAATATTTCAACTCAAACCTTGAAGTTTTTTTTAAGAAATACCAAGTGTGTTCTTCCCTTTTGTTTTTCTAACTCCAGGTCTTTGCTTCATCTCATTATGATACTTTCCCATGTCTTCTTAAGGAAGCTTTTAGAGTTTTAGGTCTTTACTTCCTTATTTCTTCCACGCACTTTACACTGAGTTCAAGAGCTTCTTTATCTTGGTCTTTTCTCTCTTTCCTATCTTTTTAATGATGTCTTGCTTTCTTCATGCATAATGTACTTGATGTCAGCAAACAATTCAGCTAGTATTCAGTCATTAGTGCTCAAAGTATCGAATTTATTATTGAGAGGATCTTTAAATTCAGGTGGGTTATACTCAATGCCATATTTGCCACTTAAAGACATTTTCATTTTCTTCAGCTTTAACTTACATGTAAGCAATTGATAGTCTGATCCACGGTTGACCCCTGGCCTTGTTCTGACTGGTGGTTTTGAACTTCCTTGTCTTTTCCCAGCAATGTAGTCCATTTGTTCCTGTGTATTCCATCTGGTGACATAGATAGTTACCATTTATTTTATAGAAAAAAATATATTTTGAATGAGTAGATCAGTCTTGAAAACTTTTTTTATGTGAAACATGGTGTTACACAAATTAATAAAAATATTCAATTTATTCATCCTTAGTATTAGTGATTGGCACACAGATTTTAAAATACCCATGTTAATTATATTGCTTGAAGGTGTATGTATCATTGTATTTTGGAAAGATCTTAAAATACTGTTTTGATGAGAAATGTGATGTTGCATCTCTTCAATTTGTGATTGCTGGCATAGTAGACCATGACTATCCAATTCAAACTGGCTAATACCAGTACATTTCAGTTCACTAATGCCCAGATAGCTATCTGTATGTATTCCATTTCTTTTTTTTTATTTATTTCTACTCTATAGAGTTTCCAAGGAGTGCCTGATGAATTTGAAACACTGACTTTGTGGTTCAAACTGACATTGCAGTCAAGTGCATTATCCCACAATGACACACCAGGACTCCCGGTACATGGTATGTATTCAAATATTTTTTAATTTGACTAAAAGTTCAGCTGAAGAACTTGTATTCATACAATAAGGAAAAGATATTGTTGGATGTGGATTATTGTGTAATTTAAAAATAGAAAATAGAAAACAAAAAGGGAGTTGTTATAACTTCTTGAGCAATGGAATCACAGCAATAATAATACATGTTTATAGATTTCATGACAGTTCATGTGTCAAATGTGCATTTATCCTCAACAACCCTATGAGGGTTTGGCCTGAAAAAGAAGCAGGCTCTGAATCATAGAGGTAATAAAGGGTGCTTTTATACTGTATCTTTAAATCTTAAATCCTGCATTTGATCTATTACACAATTTTATGCAATAAGCATTAGAACTAATGATGAAAAATTGAAGAATTCTACTAAACTTTTTCAGTCTGAAATGCATCCAACATTCAATCAAGAAGTGCAGTGTATTGAATTATTTAGTGTCTTTGTAAACTCCCACCAAACAACATTTTCCTGATGAGTCTGAGTAACAGAAGGTGTGAGAAGATACTGATAGGATGCTACGATTTTGTTGTAAATGACTGTTAATAGAGTCAATCATAATTGTAAAAATTGGAATGCTAACATGAATATAAAATGAGCTGTCTCAGAAGTAGGAGGGGGATTTTATACCCATCAAAGAAGCAAAGCTGGAATAAAAATAACTACACCTGAGAGAAGAGATGATAGAGAAATTCAATATCATCAGCCAAAACAAGGCCAGGGGCCGACTATGGAGCAGACCATCAAAAGTTCATATGCAACTTCAGGCTAAAGAAAATTAAAACAAGTCCACAAAAAACAAAGTATGACCTTGAGTTTATACCACCTGAATTTAGAGAATAGCTGAAGAGCAGATTTGACACACTGAACACCAGTGACCAAACACAAGACAAGTTGTGGGATGGCATCAAGAGCACTATATATGAAAAAGGTAAAAGGTCACTTAAATGGCAAAAGAAGGAAAGGACCAAGTAGACATCAATCAGCAGGGACTCCGACACTTATTCTGAATATAGAGTCAGAGTCTTGGTGTGGCACTGTGGGGCTGTGTGCTGGACTACAAAGTTGGTTTGAACCTCAAGGTCGGCAGTTCAAGCTCACGAGTTGTTCCTTGGAAACCCTATACAGGGTTGCTATGGATCAAAACTGACTCAATGGTACTTAACAACAACAACTAAGCAAATGGAAGAAATGATAAAGTAAAAGAAGTGATCAGAACATTTCAAAAGGCAGCCCAAGAAAACAAAGCATTACAATGAAATATACAAAAGACCTGGTGTTAGAACATCTAAAGGGAAGAGTACATTTGGAAATTTCATGCTGAAAGAATTAGAGACAATCTGTTGCAAAAATCCTCTTTTAAAGTGTTAAAGAGTAAATATGCCATTTTAAAGACTAAGGTGTGCCAGACTCAAGCCATGGTATTTTCAATCACCTCATATAGGTGTTAAAGTTGGACAATGAATAAGGAAGACCAGAGAAGAATCAATGCCTTTGGATTTTGGTGTTGACAAAGAATGCCAAATTGCTATGGATTACCAGAAGGAGTTCTGGTAGCGTACTGGTTACGAGTCAGGCTGCCAACTTCAAGGTCGGCAGTTCAAAACTACCAGCAATTCCGCAGGAGAAAAATGAGGTGTTCTATTCCCATAAAGATTTACAACCTCGGAAACCCTATGCAGGGTCACTATGAGTTGGAACTGACTCCATGGTACTTAACAACAACAACAAACCAGAAGAACAAACAAATCTGTCTTGGAAGAAGTATAGTTAAAATACTTCTTAGAAGTTAGGATGGCAAAAGAGAAATGGCACTATTTACGTTAGCACAAAGTTCAGAAGGGTTGGAATGAAGGGTGGAATGGAAATAAGAGCCATAGGGAAGAAGTGGGATAACTGCTCTTACATGGAGGGGATAGCAATCATTTCAATGAAATGAAGTGTATGATTTATTGAAAGTAAAACTGATGATCTGCTCTGCAAACCTTCACTCAATTCATAATAAAAAATAAATAAATAAGTTAGGATGACAAAACTTCATCTCATATACTATGGACATATTATCAGAAGGGACCCTGGAGAAAACACCATGTTTGGTAAAACAAAGGGTTAGTGTAAAAGAAGACCCTTAGCTACAACAATGAATGAACTGAAATGTAGTAATTGTGAGGATGGCAAAGGAAAGTGCAGTGTTGCACATGGGATCCCCATGAGTCAGAATTGACACAACAGCACCTAACAAAAACAACAATGCTCGACCAATTTTCATTATGCATTTGGAACCACTGTTTTTGCAAAGGTATGCAGAGAATGGATTCTGTGGAAAGGGAGTGATGTTCCTAATGTGTTGCTTCCACTGCTGCTGTTTTTGTTGTTGCGGTTTAGAAAAAGAAAACACTGAACAGACCCACAAGAGCAGACTGGAGAGTGTGGTTTGCAAGATCATTCAGCAACATTTATGTACTACAATACAGCTTCTTCATTAATCTATATCAGCATTTACTAGTCATCTTTTGTATTTTGAGAAAAATAATAAACTTTACCTCTGCAGCTATAGATTACTCATCAGTTTGGATTACCTACAAATATACTAACCTGTATATAGACCAAGAGAGACAGTAATTTCTAACAGAACAAAGGGATACTGAATAGTTTAAAATCAGGAAAGGTATGTGCCAGGCCTGTATTCTTTCACCATGCTTATTTTATCTGTAAACTGAGCAAACAGCATTTTTCAGTTTTTACAAAGTGTGATTATGCCTCTACTTAACATGAGATACTCAAAATATAAGTAAAAGAGCAATTGATACTGTTACACTACAAGTTACAATTTGGGCTACTAAAGGAACTCTGGTAGTGCAGTGGTTACGAATTGGGATACTAACCTCACAATCAGCAGTTCGAAACTACCAGCTATTCCACCAGAGAAAGATGAGGCTTTCTGTTCCCTGTAAAGATTTACAGCCTTGGAAACCCTGTGAAGGGTCACTGTGAGTTGGAACTGACTCCATGGTACTTAATCATCAACAACAACAACACAGGAACTCTGGTAGCGTAGTGATTACGAATTGGGCTGTGAACACCAAGGTCAGCAGTTCGAAACTAGCAGCTGTTCCATGGGAGAAAGATGAGGCTTTCTGCTTCTGTAAAGAGTTACAGCCTCAGAAACCCTATACAGGGTCTCTATGAGTCAGAACTGAATCCATGGAACATAACCAACCAACCAATCATGGATTTAAAGGTTGAAGGATTTCTTATTCTTTTGATCATTTTAACTATACTAGGCTGTAACTCTCTAATTTTAAATGTTAGGAGCTCTGGTAGCGTAGTGGTTACGAATCGGGCTGCGAACCTTAAGGTCAGAGGTTCGAAACTACCAGCCGCTCCACGGGAGAAAGATGAGGCTTTCTATTACTGTAAAGATTTACACCCTTGGAAACCCTGTATAGGGTCGCAACCGACTCGACGACACTTAAACAACAACAACAATATGGTTTAACACAGATACATTAATTAGCATGTTATTAATTTGACACATAATCATCTAGTCATCTCCCCCCCCCTTCGCATTTATAAAAAATATTTTTTATTGGTTACTTCTTTGTACTCTGTGAATTTCTGGTTCTTTTAATTACAATATTCTATGAATGCAGTCTAGTTCTTCAGAATTTTTACTTATTTTATAACTCTGCTGTATTATTGACTCATATTCAATTTATTACCCTGTTTATAACCATCAGAACTTTTCCTACAGACCATTGCTAGTTCAGCAATTCTGTATTCTATATTTGTGCATATATAATGATTCCTCCCTTAGCAAATTCCATTACTTGTCTTCACTGAATCTCGTTTATTGATTTCACCCCAGTTTTCCAATTAACAACAGCAAAAATTATAATGTATTTCAATCTTCATTTCCCAAACCAAAATACTATAAAAACAACATTTATAGTATAATATATAGCTCAGGAAACCAAGAAAAAAATGTTTCAAAAGGAGCTGAGTTTTTAAGTTCTTCAGTTAATAATTATCATTTTTATTATGTAAATAATTTTATAAAGAAATAATTTTAAATGAAGATACCTAAAAAAAAAAAAAAAAATACCCAATTGCTATTAGCATCATGTTTTCTTTATTTCCTTTCTTCTATTTCTCTCTCCCTTTTTATATTCCTCTTTCATATTTATCTCTTTAAAGTAGTAATAACAATATTATAATATGCATAATTTGTATAAAATGTTTTTCATTTCAAATATATTTAAAATATTTCATGTCAATAAAGATCTCTTGAAAGTATCCTCTACTTTATGACTACTTGAATACATCCTCATACCGTCTATCAATTTTCTAAACAATGATACATACTCAACAATGATACATACTCAACACATAGTATTATCATCATGTTGTTGTTGTTAAGTGCTGTCAAGTTGGTTCTGACCCATAGCAACCCTGAACAGGGTTTCCAAGGCTGTACATCTTTATGGGAGCAGAAAGTCTCATCTTTCTCTTGCGGAGCAGCTAGTAGTTTTGAACTGCTGACCTTCAGGTTAGCAGCCTGACTCATAATCTTTTTATATAATCATGGCCAAGCTTCATCTCTCATACTTCGGACATATTGTCAGGAGGGATCAGTCGCTGGAGAAGGATATCATGTTTGGTAAGGTGGAGGGTCAGAGAAAAAGAGGAATAACCTCAGTGAGATGGATTGGCAAAGTGGCAGCATCAATGGGCTCAAGCCTGGCAACAATTCTGAGGTTGGCCCAGGATCGGGCAGTGTTTTGTTCTGCTGTGCATGGAGTCGTTATGATTCGGTACCAATTCAATGGCACCTAACAACAATAACAACGTCTAGGATATTGATCTTATGCATTCTATTTAATTTTTAAATTATTTCCAATTTTCCTAGTTTAATTCTTTGTACATTCTGCATTATGATTAGTGGTTGCCTTCAGCTATTTCTTCTCAAGTGAGTCATTTCCAATTAGCAAATGAAGGTCCCAAAAGTTTTATTACATCCATGTTAGTAAAGTCAACTCTACATCTAGGAGACAACTTTTCCCCAGTCATCTTTTGAGTGCCTCCCAAACTAAGGGCCCCATCTTCTGAGACTCTATCAGATAATATTCACAAGGCTTTCACTAATCAATTTGTTTTTTTAGAAGCATGTCACCAGGTCCTTCTTCTTAGTCTAGCTTATTCTATAAGCTCTGTTGCAACCTGTCCACCATGGGTGATCCTGCTGGTATTTAAAATACTGGTGGCATAGCTTCCAGAAAAACAGGGACATGTAAACCATCACAGTATGACAAATTGACAGATGAGTGACAGGAATATGGTCTATATAAAATGATTAATTACTAGATAGTTCAATGAAGATATTGCTCTTAGAGAAAACAGGAACAAACCCCACATGTTACTGATAGCAATTTGTGCAGTATTAAACTGCTTTGAACTGATGGGAGAATATAAAAAGAACATCTTTGCTTCACTCTAAGCTGTGCAAATAATCCGAGAAGCTGGGTTCTATGAAGAAAAATGTGGCATCAGGATTGGAGGAAGACTCATTAACAGTCTGTGATATGCAGATGATACAACCTTGCTTGCTGAAAGTGAAGAGGACTTAAAATATTTACTCATGAAGATCAAAGAGCACAGCCTTTGGTGTGGATTACATCTCAATGTCAAGAAAACAAAAATCCACACCACAGGACCAATAAACGACATTCTTATCAAGGGAGAAAAGATTGAAGTTGTCAAGGAGTTAATTCTTAGATCCACTATCAACACTCACAGAACCAGCAGCCAAGAGATCAAATGACATATTGCATTAAGCAAATCTGCTGCACAAGACCTTTTTTAAAGTGTTGAAGAGCAAAGATGTCAGCTTGAGGACTAAGGTGCACCTGACCCAAGCCATGGTGTTTTCAATAACCTCATATGCCTATGAAAGCTGGACAGTGAATAAGGAAGACCATAGAAGAATTGATACCTTTGAGTTATGGTGTTGGAGGAGAATATTGAAAGTGCCAATGGCTGCCAAAAGAATCAATAGATCCGTTTTGGAAGAAGTGCAACCAGAGTGCTTCTTGGAGGCCAAAATGGCCAAACTTCGTCTCTCATACTTTGGACATATTGTCAGGAAGGACCAGTCACTGGAGAAGGATATCATGTTTGGTAAGGTGGAGAGTCAGAGAGAAAGAGGAAGACCCCCAACGAGATGGATTGACCAAGTGGCAGCATCGATGGACTCAAGCGTGGCAACTGTAGTGAGGTTGGCCCAGGATGGGGCAGTGTTTCGTTCTGCTGTGCATAAGGTCACTATGGGTCAGTACCGACTTGAGGGCACCTAACAACAACAACAAGCAGCAGTGTGTGACAGCAGGCTACTTTATATTGAATGTCTACTCTGTCCTGTGTCCTTTACATGCACACAGTGATCTCTAATCCTTACATCAACACAACACTACAAAATAAGAATCATTGTCCTCTTTCCCTCACTTGAGGAGACAGTCTCAAAAATTAAACTAGTTCCAAAAAAGTTACACAGGATGTAAGAGTTAGGACAACCTGGACTGGATGCTGTTTACACATTTTCAATAAGTCTCACAGTAATATAGAACACAAAGAATATTCTCCATGATTCGATCAGTGAAACCTTTTTACATCCAGGTTCAAATTCTTACCTGCTCATCTACCTCTTGAAAACTGTCAATGTCAGTGCCATTTATTTCAGATTTTCCACATGTACCACTAAGAGATGAGCTGCTATCACTTATGCTGCCTTCTGGGGTGCCTGTGACACTGTCGCTAGCTGGCCGAGAAGACACAAATAGGCTGATGTTATCAAAGTCGTCATCACAGAACCTGTTTTCTGCATCCACTTTCTGCACTCTTGCTGGATTGTAGTGCTTTAGGAAGGAGGAATACACGTATCCTTTTACAACTGAAGAGGAAATAAAAAGAAAGAAGAGCCAAGGTCATGTGCATATTTTACCAAACATTTGTGCTTAGGAAGACATATAAAGACCTCTGGGAAAAATTTCAGCTTGAAGATGGGTAATTCTGTGCACCTCATACAAGAAAACGTACTTCCTGCATCAACAAGCCATCTGCTCGTACTCCCCAATGGATCTTTCTGTTCCATCACAGCCACCAAGTCTCCTTCCAGAAGATTGATATCATATTCCTGTGTAGCATTGCAATTACGCTTAGCTTGGTATAATTCCTCTGCACTGTATGTAGATAGAAGTTTGGAGCGGTGAATGTCAGTTTGACGTGGCATTTCTGGCTGAGAAAAGTAAGGGGAATTTTTACTTTAGATAAATGTATAACAAAGTCTTTATTGAGCTGGTAAATATTGTTCCCTGGAGATTTTGCAAATATAATAGTCATATGTTCATTTGTAATTATTTTAGGGTAAAGCTAAATTGATGAGGTTATTATTATGAAGGACCCAGCTGAATTATTTAGTAAGGAATCCTGTTGCTAGCACATGGGGGCAGTGTTGTAGAGAAGAAAGAACATTCAACTGAAAATCAAGCCACAGAGGTTATAATTGCTATTGAATGTTGAGCAACTTTTAAACTCTCTTTGCCACACAGAGGATAATTTCTTGCATATTAAGCACTTGATAAATAATGTTTCATTAGGCAAATTGAGCATGAGCATGCCAGTCTCTGAGATATAATGTCAGTAAATTAGGTAGGAATCAAGAGGCCTGCATTCAGTCACTAAGTGACTTTGAGAAAGTCATTTGCTCTCTGGAGTCAGGGATCCTGTATAGGAAAAATGAAATCGTTGATTATATAATCTTTCTATACAAAATTATATTCATGCACTTAACAAATACTTGCTGACAGCCTATGTTACATCAATATCCTTAGGATACATCATACACAAATGGAACAAATATCCATGACCTCATTAGTGTATATATGTTATAAAAAGGAAAAAAATAATTATACACATAATTAGTAGGCACTTTTAGTATGTTAGAATGGGCTCAGTGATATGAAAAATAATGATATGACTTGAGCAAGGAAAGAGGTGATATTAATTGTTATCATTAATAATGCCAAACTCACCGGAACTGGTGCGGGCTTCTTCTTTTCAAAACTCAGCTTCCTCTCAATAAAGGTGGCATTGTTGTCCTTTACAAAATTCAGATTGTGAACCTCTTCTAGTACACGATCTTGAATCTCAGAAATGCTTGAGAGCAACAGTGGCACCTATAGGTAGAATTGACATGGCACTGTCCAGAGACAACTATTTCTTACTGAATTTGGTAGAGCTGTGATGAACAGTTAAATAAGCGTAGGTTTGAATAGCAAGGTCGGTGGTTTAAGCTCACCAGTTGGTGCTAGGAAACCCTGTACAGGGTCATTATGAGTCCTAACCAACTCAACAGCACTTAACAACAACAACAACTTCAGGAGGCATTAGTGATTCTGTAGTAGAATTATTTCTTCTCATGTAAGTGACTGGTCCCTGGTCATTGAATCTCACGCAACCACTCTCTCAGTAGAGATGTCAGTGTTGCTATGACTGGGTCACTATAAGCTGAAATCAACTCAATGGTACCTAACAACAATGACAACATGACGTTGAACATGTTTCAGCAGCTTTCAGACAAAGATAAACTGGAAGAAAGATGTAGAAATCTATTTCCAAAAATCAGCTTTTGAAAATTCTGTGTAACAAAGCAATATAATCTGCAACTGATCACAGGGATGGTGTGGACCTGGGCAGCATTTAGTACCATTGTCTGTGGTGTTTCCATGAGTCCAGACCCATATAACAGCAACTAAGAACAACATAATCATCATCACCAGCCATAGACAATGGAATGACAAAGTCTCTGAGGTGACTCCAGCCCAGATTGTAATTTCATGGGAGATTCTACTTGAGAAAGATTGAGCATTGCTCAGTGGACTCCCAGAACCAAGAGAGAAAAGAATTATTATTAATGATTATTTTTGTTTCACACCATTACTTTTGAATTAGTTTGCTATCCAGTTATAGACAATCAAAACTACTTTAGAAGAAGGTAGATCACCAGATTCTTTTCCCATTTCACTGAAGCATTGCCTGTTGATCATTTGTATTCAAGAATTCCTTAAATATATACATATGTCAACCCCTAAGAATCCAGAATACATCCTGAGACCAGTTGTGACAGCATCCTTATTGATTTGTGATAGTGCTCAAGATATATAAGTCATAAAACCATGCATATATGAGAAGTTTTTCCCCAAATTGTGGAAAAATAGAATCAAAATAATAGAATGTTCTCACAAACTTTTTGAAGTTTCTGGTATGAACTGGAACACGGTAGCAATACTTTTTAACTTACCCTCATATTTTTTTTTCCTGACAAGTGTTCTAATACTGGCCCTTGAGAATCCCAGAAAACTTTAAGCATCAATTTTAACTTTATTATTTCTAGAAAAAAACAGATTCATGTGCACTTCTAATATGTAATAAAGAGAGAGCCTGTGTTGCAAAGGTTTTCCAAAGTTATGTTTCTGAGGTAATTATATCAATTTGCCAGAGACAGAATTGAAGACCATTTTGCAATCCCACCAACAATGTAGGAGGATCCCAGTCTCTCTGCATCCTCACAGCATTTATTGTCCTCTACTGTTTTGGTCTTTGCTGTTATTGCTGGTGTGAGATGATACCTCATTGTTGTTTTGATTTGCATCTCTCTAATGGCTAGTGATCGTGAACATTTCTTCATGTTTGTTGGCTGCCCAGATCTCCTCCTTGGTGAAGTGTCTGTTCATGTCCTGTGCCCATTTTTTAATTGGGTTATTTGTCTTTTTCTTGTAGAGGTGTTGTAGTTTCCTATATATTTTAGAAATGAGCCCTTATCTGATGTGTCATTGCAAAATATTTTTTACCCTTTGTACTCTTTTGGTGAAGTCTTTTAATGCACATAAGTTTTTAATTTTTAGTATGTCCCACTCATCTATTTTGTCTACTTTTGTTTGCATACTTTTCAAAATGTTTGGTAGTCTGTGTATTCCCTGTATTAAAGCCCTCACATTTGTCCCTATTTTTCATTGATGACTTTCATAATTTTAGGATTCACATTTAGGTTTTTAATCCATGCTGAGTTGGTTTTTATATAGGGCATGAGGTAAAGGTCTTGTTTCAATCTTTTGTATATTGCATTCCAGGTCTGCCAGCACCATTTGTTAAAGAGACTATCTTCTCCCAATGTAACATACCTAGGCACTTTGTCAAAAATCAGTTGGCTGTATGTGTATGTATCTGAATTCTCCATTCTGTTCCATTGATTAATGTATCTTTCATTGTACCAGTACCAGGCTGTTTTGACCACTGTAGCCATGCAGTAGATTTTGAAATTGGTGAGTGAGAGGCTTCCAACCTTGCTCTTCTTTTTGAGCACTGCTTTGCTTATCCTGGGTCTCCTTCCTTTCCATATAAAGTTTGTAATTGTCTTTTCCATCTCTTTGAAGAATGTTGTTGGAATCTGGATTGGGATTGCGTTATAGGTGTATATTGCTTTAGGGAGTATTGACATTTTCACGATGTTGAGTCTTCCTATCCAAGAACATGGTATGTTCTTCCACTTTTGTAAGTCTATTTTGGTTTCTTATACTAGTGTTTTGTAATTCCCTTTGTATAGGTCCTTTGTTGCTCTGGTTACGTTTATTCCTAAATATTTCATCCTTTGGGCATTTCTTTCCTAACGTCTTTTTCAGCACTGTCATTGTTACTATAGAGGAATGCAACTGATTTTTGTATGTTGACCTCAAACCCTGCCACTTTTCTGAATCTTCCAATGATGTCTAGTAGCTTTTTTATTGAGTCTTTGGGGTTTTTTAAGTATAGGAACATATCCTCTGCAAATAGAGTTTTATTTCCTCTTTGCCAATTTGGATGCCTTTAATTTCCCTTTTATGTCATATATCTCTGGCTAATACTTCCAAAACAATACTGAAAAGGAGTGGTGACAAAGGGCATCCTTGTCTGGTTCCTGTTAGCAGAGGGAAGGCTTTCAGTTTCTCTCCATTGAGAGTAATGTAGGCTGTTAGTTTTGTATATATGCTCTTGATTATGTTGAGGAATTTCCCTTCAATTCTTATTTTGTTGAGTGTTTTTATCAGGAATGGATGTTGGATTTTGTCAAATGCCTTTTCTGCATCAGTCGATATGATCATGTGGTTCTTTTCCTTTTTCTTATTTATGTGGTAGATTACATTGATTGCTTTTCTAATGTTGAACCATCCTTGTATCCCTTTTATGGAACCCACTTGGTCAAGATATAATATTTTTTTGATATGCTGCTGGATTCTGTTGGCTAGGATTTTGTTGAGAATTTTTGTGTCTATGTTCATGAGGGATATTGATTAGTCTGTAGTTTTCTTTCTTAGTGATGTCCTTTCCTGGTTTTGGTAGGAGGGTTATGCTTGCTTCATAAAAAGTGTTAGGAAGTTTTCTGTCTTCTTCTATATTCTGGAATAATTTGAGTAGAATTGGTGACAACTCTTCCCTGATAGCTGAGCCTGGACTTCTTTTGGTTGGAAGTGTTTTGATGCCCTGATCAATTTCTTCTTTTGTTATGGGTCTGTTCAAGTTTTCTACTTCACTCTGTGTAAAGTTTTGGTAGGTCATGTTTTTCAAAAAAATGTATCCATCTCTTCTAAGTTTTTGAATTTGTTGGAGTACAACTCTTCATAGTATTCTGTTATTATCCTTTTGATTTCGTTTGGTTCCATTGTGACATCTCGTGTGGTTTCTAATGTGAGTTATTTGTGTCTTCTCCCTCTTTTCTTTTGTTAAGTTTGCCAATGATTTGCCATTTTATTAATCCTTTCAAAGAACCAGCTTCTTGTCCTCTTGATTCTTTCTATAGCTTTTCTGTTTTCTATCTCATTTATTTCTGCTCTTATCTTTATTATTTATTTTCTTTTGGTGACAGTTTCTAATTTCTAATTTACTGTGTTAATTTTGGTTCTTTCTTCTTTTTGGATTTGTGCATTTATTGCAATAAATTGTCCTCTCAGCACCACTTTTTCCGTGTCCCAAAGATTTTGGTATGTTGTGTTTTCATTCTCTTTTTTTTCTAGGAACTTATGAATTCACATTTAATTTATTCTTTTACCCAGTCACTTTTCAACAGGGTTTTCTTCAGTTTCTATGTATTCGACTTTATTACCTTAGTCTTCTAATTGTTGATTTCTAGTTCTATTCAGACCACATTGTGGTCTGAAAAGATGCTTTGTAGTATTTTGATGTTTGTAAATTTAGGGAGGCTTGCTTTGTGACCTAACATGTGGTCGGTTCTGGAGAATGTTCCATGTGCACTGGAGAAGAAAGTATATTATGCTGTTGTTGGGCTTAATGTTTTGTACACATCTATGAGGTCAAGTTGGTTGATTGTGCTGTTTTAGTTCCTCTGTAACTTTGTCAAGTTTCTTTCTGATTGTTCTGTCGCTTTTCAAAAGTGGCATATTAAAATCTCCCACTATAATTGTAAATTTAGCTATTTTTTTCTTCAGTTCTAGTAAGGTTTGCTTCATATATCTTGATGCTTTTTCATTGGGAGTGTAAATATTTACTATGGTTATGTCATCTTGCTCAATTGACCCTTTGATCATGAGATAATGTCCTTCTTTATTTCTTATGCTGGTTTTTGTCTTAAAGTTTATTTTATCAGAGATTACAATTGCTACTCCTGCTTGTTTAATGTTGAAGTTAGCTTGGTATATTCTTTTCCATCCTTTTCTGTAAGGGTGTCTCTTGTGTGTCTTTGAAGGGTCTTGTTTTCTTATCCAATCTGCTATTCTCTGTCTCTTCACTCGTGTATTCAATCCATTGACTTTCAATGTAATTATCAATAGGTATGAATTAATTGCTGCCATTATATATACATTTTTTTTGGTAGTGCTGTTCGTTCCTTTGTTCTGCATGCCTTCTTGTACTGAGTTTGTGTTTTTTGTGCTATTTCTTGTTGGTTTCTTCTCAGTTTTCATGTTTGCTTGTTCTGCTTGGAAGTTCATTTTCATGGTAAATTGTGAAGTATTAACTTTCTTTGTGGTTACCTTATAGTCTATTAACTTTTCTCTCCATTTAAGAGACTCTATTGTATCCTGTAATCTACCTGACATCCTCACCACCTGGATCTCTGTTCCTACATTTATCCCTTCTTTGACATGGATATTATTTTGATCTTTGGTTGACCTCCCAGCTCTTTTGAGTTTGTTGTTGTAGTTTTGTTCTGTTCTGAACTCTGCTATCTGTCTATTGAGTTCCAGATGGTGTTGCCATGCCTGTTAATCTCTGGTTGTTGTCTGTTCTTGTTGGTTTTCAGTCCAAAGAACTTCCTTTAGGATGTTTTGAAAGTGCTGGATTGGTTTTGACAAAATCTCTTAGATTCTGTTTATCCTGGAATGTTTTGATTATGCCATTGTATTTGATTGACAGTTTTGCTAGATACACAATTCTTGGTTGGCAGTTTTTTTGTTTTTTTTTTCTTTTTCTTTTAGGGTTTTGTATATGTCTCCCCATTGCCTTCTTGCCTGCAAGGTTTCTGCTGAGAAGTCAGAGATTAATCTGATTTGCTTGCCTTTGTAAGTGACATTTCTCTTTCCCTGTTCGCTTTTAGGACTCTCTCCTTGTCTTTGATTTTTGAGAGCTTGATAGTTATATGTCTTGGTGACTTTCTTTTAGGGTCTATCCTTCCTGGGGTATGTTTGGCTTCTTGAATGTTTATCTTCTCATCTTTCAAGATGTTAGGGAAATGTTCTTCCAGAAGATCTTCAACTATCTCCTCTGTGGACTTCTCTGATACTTCCTGTTCCAGAGTGCCAATAATTCTTAAGTTATTCCTCTTCATGTTATCCAGAATGAATCTTAGACTCTTTTCAGATTTTTTTTTATCCTTTTTTTCTGCTTGCTCTTCTATTTAGCAGTATTGAGAGATTTGTCTTCCAACTCACTAGTTCTGGCTTCCATCTCTTCTATTCTGCTCTTTTCCCCTTTCAGTGTACATTTCTAATATTTTACTGTTAATCATCTGGACCTCTTTTTGCATGTTTTGAATTGTTTCCAATGCTGTATCAATCTTGTTGTATTGCTCTTGTAGTACTTTCCTGACTTCTTCCTTGTTTTCCTCCACCCCTTTTCAGAGCATTTGAATTTGTTCCCAAATCATTCTTCTGAATTCCTTCTCAGGAAAATCCAAAACCTGCTCTGCCTCTCCTGGGGAGCCTTTATCTGTATCCAGCTCATTTGTCTCAGTTATTCTTTTCTGTTTTGGGGCATGTTTTGAGATCTTTTCTTGTTTTTTTTTTTTGTCATTTCCAGTGGTTTTATGAGTTTTTTTAATGCTTAAATGGATATTTGTTGTTGTGTTATTAAGCTTACTGGGTGTCTCCTGGTGGATATGATCAGGAAATAGGCTTCCCTTTTCACATGTAATGCTTAAGAGCTGTTATTGACTCTTGTCTCAATGGTGGAATATTATGGGGTATGCTTGTAGCTTGGCTACATGGCCATGATTGCTGACTCTTCTTGGGTAACGTAAGGAGAAAAAGTTCCCACCTCCAGGAAAAATTTGTGATCAAAAGCACCAAGAGCAGAAGCAATATAAAAGCAGAGATAAAAATCACCACTTTGAAACAAAAATAACACTGTGGCCGACTGTCCAGTTGCCTTGCTACACAGGCAGTGTGTGTGCACCGTAGAAGCCTCCAGCAGTTGGTCAGGGTGTCTGCTCGCTCAGGCCCCTCCTTTCGTCACCACTGTTGAGGTGTGCAGATAGATATTAAGAAGTTAATGAGAGAAAGATTGTCTACTATTTTTGTCTCTGACGGTCAGTTGGGGTTTTACAGATTGTTATATGGCTTTATGTCAGGTCAGATCAGGTTTTTCTTGCTGTATAAGCCTGAGTAAAGAGTCCTGCACAAGTTAACTGGGACCCACAGGCTGACATTATAAACAGCCACCAAGCTCTTTCTCTCTGTGCTGTGGGAAAACTATGGGCTCAACGTTGGACTTTTCTTTTTTTTGGGGGGGGGGTTGGGATGCACACCCACCCACCTAAAGGCATCCCGGCTGGGAAAAGAAGGCACGACAGGGAAGAGGAGGAAAAAATGTGTGGAATCCCCTGCACCACCTTTTACAAATGTCACTGCATGGCTTTTGCGCCAGTTCCTGGTGCCGGTCTGGCTGTAGCCCTGCCCTCTGAACTCCGCCTGGGTGGGGTGGTTGCAGAGGGAGTCCCATCTCAAGTTTTTCCTAACTCAAAGTATTTTCCTTTATATCATGATTTTTTTTCACTTTTGCATATGAGAAACTGACACCCTATATTTTACACTTGATCCAGAGCTCTGGTGGTGTTCTGTGAGCAGAGCTTCTCTGGATTTTTCAATCGCTCCCCAATGGAGACTTTCCTACCTGTCTGTCTCTGCTGCCTGCCAAAACTGGAAACCTACAAATTACTTTATAATGTTGGTATTAGTTGTAATAGAAAAAAAATTGGAATATCCTAGATATTCATTAATAGGGACTAATTAAGACATAAAAGAGTACATATATGATTTCAATGATATGAAATATGAAAAACAGACAAAAATTGTCTATGGTTAGAGTTGTTAGAAGAGTAGTTTGGGGACCTACAGCCTGGGAGTCACCAGCTGCTCCTCGGAAACACTATATAGGGTCACTATGAGTCAAAACTGACTTGAAGGCATTTAACAACAATAACTTGGAAGTGGTCATGAAAAACAATATGGGATGCTGGAAATGATCTGGGATGGGTACACAGATATGTATATATGTAAATATTGCTTGGATGTAACACTTCAGATTGGTGTACTTTATTGAGTACATTATACTTTAATTTAAAAAGTTTAAAAATAGGGCCTGTTGATCAGGGAAATACAAATCAAAACCAAAATCAGATGCCATTTCACATCTAATAAGGTAACTATAATAAAAAGTACAGATAATTAGTTCTGGCAGGAATTTGGAGAAAAAGATACCTTTATTGCTTATATATTGCCTTGGGGTGTGTAAAATGGTACAGTCCCTTTGAAATGAGTCTGGCAGTTCTTTTAAAGGTTAAAAAGAGTTACTGTATCACCCAGCAATCCCAAGCCTAGTATATATATAAGAGAAATTAAAACATAAAAACTTGTACATGAGTGTCCAGAGCTGTTAGAATAGCCAAAAAGTGAAAACAATTCAAATGTTGATTAACAGAAGACTAGATAAATAAAATATGATTTATTCATATGATGGAATATTACCCAGAAAGAGTAAGAAATAGAGTAGTAATATTTGCCATAGCAGGGATGAACTGTGAAAATATTATATGAAATGAAAAAGTCAGTCACAAAAGGAACACATATGGTATGATTCTATTTACATAAATTGTCCTTAATTGACAAATTCATAAAGACAGGAAGATTGGTGACTGCTGAAGGCTGGGAGGTTGGAGGAAAATTGGGAGTGACTGCTAATGTGGATGGAATGCCATTTTGTATTGATGAAAATACTGTAAACTTGATTGTAATAATGTTTACACAACTCTGAATATACTGCACCAGCAGGGCTCCTTTCACCATTGCAATGGACTACTTCTTGTTGGTAAGTGCCATTGAGTCAGTTCTGATTCTTAGCGACCCTGTATAGGGTTTCTGAGGAGTGGCTGGTGGGTTTCAACAGCTAACCTGTCCAGTGCTTATCATACTGTGCCACACAAGAACTGTAAAAAGAACCAGGAAGCTCTCTGTGCAGAGACATGGAAGCATCTCCAGGATATACTGTTAAAAAGCAAAATGTAGAATGGTACATATGATATGCTACCTTTTTGTTGTTGTAAAGTGCTGTTGTGTCAGTTCTAACTCAGAGCAGTCCTCTATAGGGTTTCCTAGGAGTGACTGGAGGGTTTGAACCACAGATCTTGGATTTAACAGCCCAGTGCTTATCCTACAGCATAACTTTTTGTTTGTGGAAAACAATATATGAAAAAGCATACAAAAATTATCCATACTCTGACTGTAGAATTTATTTTAATGAATTTGTAGAAAAGACAAATACATCATTGTTTTGGACACAATCTCCTTGCTTTTCAATTCACTTTGTCCAGCTGTCAACAAGTTTTCATATTCCCTTATTTAAAACTGTTTTTGCTGAGCTGCAAATGTACTACTATCTTCAATTCATTAGAGGTAAAGCTTCATCTTTGAAAGGCTGCTTTGAGGGGACCAAACAGGTGAAAGTCCAATGGAGCAAGATCAGGACTATATGGAGGATGCTGTAACACCTCAAAGTGAAGTTTTTGCAGTGTCAATAGTGTTGGCAGAGGTATGCAGAATATATTGTCATGCAAGGTCACAAAGCCTTTGGATAACAGTCCTCTGCATTAATCTGAAGTTTAGGCTTTAGAAATTCAGTGAGCATCTCAATGTAAGAAGCATGTTTATTGGTGAACCTTTTTCCTGATAAGTGTTCTAATACTGGCCCTTGAGACTCCCAGAAAACTCTAAGCATCAATTTTCCAGTTGATAGTTGACTTTTGAACATTTTCTTGGTCAGCAATTGAGGAAAGTGACCAAGAAAAAGTCCTCCCTTGAATCCTGATCTTGCTCCATCGGACTTTCACCTATTTGGTTCTGTAAAAGCAGTCCCTCAAGGATGCTTTGTAAAAGCATCATCTCTGATGAAGAAGTGAAGACAGTGGTGCATCCTTGGCCCGCAGCTCAGCCTAAAACATTTTTAAATAAGGGAATACAAAATCTTGATGGCAACTGGACAAAGTGTATTGAAAAGCCAGGAGATTATGTTTTTTAAAAAATGATGAATTTGTCTTTTTTAAAAATTGATTAAAACAAATTCTATAGCCAAAGTGCAAATAATTTTTGACTTACCTTCATATATGTTTGTATTTGCTTTTGTTTGCATAAAGAAACCCTTACCCACCACCTACTGCCATTTAGCTGATTTGACTCATAGTTACTATATCAGGCAGAGTAGAACTGCCCCTTAGGGTTGCTGAGGTTATAAATCTTTATAGGAACAGACAACCTTGTCTTTCTCCTCTACAATGGCTGGTAAGCATTTAACCCATGGCACCACCACGCTTCTTAAAGAAGTTCTGTTGTTGTCAAGTGCCACTGACTCATAGCAGCCCTATACAGGACTTTCTGAGGAGCAGCTGCTGAATTTGAACTGCTGACTTTGTGGTTAACAATTCACTGCTTATCCTACAGCGTCACATTAGCACTCCAACTATATATAATAAGATGTATTATTATATTATAATGGAGTCCTGGTGTGGCACTGTGGGCTAATGTGCCAGACTGCAAAGCTGTTTGAACTGCAAGGCTGGCGGTTCAAGCTAACCAGCCGCTCCTCAGTAACCCTATACAGGGTCACTATGGGTTGGAATTGACTCGATGGCACTTAACAATAACAACAACATTATTATGCTATCTATTTTTATTTTTTTAAAAAAAACATATTCAGGCTTCCCCCGTTTAAAGAAAAGTAAAAGCAAAACAATGTTTGACAGTTACCCTGCTTCTGTCTTCACACTGGGATTACCTGGTGTGGCACTGTGTGTTAATGAGCTGGACTGCAAGGTTGGCTTGAATCACAAGTTCTGTGGCTCAAGCTCATCAGTCACTTCTTGGGAACCCTATAAAGGGTAGCTATGAGTTGAAACTGACTCAACAGCACTTAACAACAGAAACAAACATTTAAGAGCTCAAAATATAAACATACATTTTTCAATGTCACATGAGTGGAGTGAAGCTGAAAAGTGTTTGGTATTTGAAAGGTAATTTCCAGATGAGAAGGAACTTTTGTGGCACAGTGATTAAAGCGCTCATCTGTGAACTGAAAGGTAGGCTGTTGAAACCGACAAGCTGCTCAGGGAGTAAAAGATGTGGCAGTCTGCTTTCATAAAGACTACAGCTTTGGAAACCTGATGGGGCAGTTCTACTCTTTCCTAGAACATCGCTTGAAGTTGGCATCTACTCCATAGCTGTGGGTTTGGTTTTGGTAATCTCCAAAAAGATTTACATGTGTGTTGTTAAGTGTTATCAAATCATTTCCGACTTAGGAGCAGCTGGTGATTTTGAACCACTGACTTTGAGTTTAGCAGTTCAGTGCTTATCTTACAGTGCCACACCAGGACTCCAAAACTAAAGCCTGACTGTAGTTTTTGTTGTTAAGTACCGTGGAGTCGATTCTGACTCATAGTGACTCTACAGGGTTTTCCAAGGAGCGGCTAGTGGGCTTGAACCTCCGACCTTGCTGTTAGCAGTCACATGCCTGAACCAGAGAAGTTTCTTTTAGCTACCTGTGAGGAAGAGCAATAAGGAGTAAAAGACTGACTGACTTCAGTTACTATATTAAAAAAAAAAAAAAAAAAAAAAATCAAACAACACAGAGGCAGGGCTTTGTTTGGCATATGTGCTTTCTAATTGGTCCTGGAGGCCAGAAAAGCCAGATGCTGTGCTTACCTGTACCACTTCAGCAGAATAAACCCGCTGTGCCACAAGCATCAAGTCCCTGAGGAGGGTGATGAAAATGCACAGACAGTTCAACAGAATCTTCCGAGCAGCCTGGTTGAATACCTGGAGCTCTTCGACAAGTTGGGCATTGAGGGCCTCATACTCCTTTTTAGCCAAGCCTGACTCATCTCCTGCTGACCTCTGAAGGTAGCTGTTGTAATCCAGTAGTTTGTCATAGCGTTTCTGAATGAGCTTCTGAGGCCCAGGGAATAAAGGCAGCAGGGCTGACAAGGGAGTCAAGATGAGCCTCTGTAAGTGAGCAGCCTGCAGAAAGAAAATACAATTCCATTAAGACAGGAACAACCAATAACCAATGTCTATTTCTGGGACTCCTGGTCTTGTGTTATAGGATAAGCACTGGACTGTGAATCAAAAGGTCATCAGTTAAAACCCTCCAGCTACTCCTTGGAAATGCTATGCAGGATTGCTAGGAGTCCGAACCAACATGACGGCAGCTTACCAACAATAATGCTCACTAGAGGAGTCATATATAAAGGATATCAGAAAGTATCTAGCCAAGTTAAAACAGGATCAGATCTTTACATTTTTGGGGGGTGGGGTAGGGTGGAGTAGAGTGGGGTGGGGAGGGTAACAAACAGGCATATCTAAGGATGACAGATACGTGACATGTCCTGAGCACCACTTGAAAGGGGGTGCCACTGAGCAGTTTTCTTCACCAGGTGAGAGAGATCATTCAGTAAGTTAAAACTAATAGCTCATGGGTAAGGTAGACTGTATGATCTTGCTTTGCTGAGTGTAGAAAGAGGATAAACTGGAAAAAAAAAAAGACTTTGAGCACATCATAAACCGACATTCATCACTGAAAGCAAGAAAGGTGTAGTTGTAATTTTCATGTAATGCCTAATGTATGAAGTAAAAGATTAACAAGCTTGACTTGTATTTTTGAACTGATATTATAGTCGTAGTCTAAAGGATGGTCATCACATGTTTGGACAGGGATGCAATATCAGCTGTATTTTCTGTGGATACACCTCTTTAACTAAAACCATTCAAAGACTTAAAACAGGGGCTGTAGACTCCAACACTGAATTTGAAAAGTGAGCAAGAAGAGCAATAAAGTTAAAGCCTACTAATCCACTTTCCAAATACTCCACCTTTCTCTTCACAGCCATTGGTTTTGTCATTGGGATTATGGTGCAGTGAATTATTTAGTATGCCTGTTCTAGTCATGTCTTTGTAACTTCCACTAAATGATTTTTTTCTTGATGGGCCTGGGTAAGAGAAGGTGAGGGAAGATGCTGATTTTATTATATGACACAGTTGTGAGTTATTGTTATGGGATTGTCATTATAAAAACCTGACACTCTAACTAGGGACTTGGTCACTGTTACCAGCCTTTGGTATTTAAATGAGTCATCTCAGAAGCAGGACTTGGTGAATCTCACAACCATCAAAGAGCCAGGAGTACAGCATGTCCTTTGGGCCATAAGATCCTTAAACATTCCTCAACCAGGAATAGAGAGCTGCGACAATAGAGGAGCAGCAGCAGCAGAACCTAGAACCAGAGCATAAGACACAGTGGTAGACTTCCTGGCCCATGGAGCAAGTAAAGCTGACCACCTTTGGACAGGAGACTTGTTTGTGAGGTGGGGTGCCTCTAGGGACTTACTTGTGGAGTTAGCTTTGTTGACCCAGGGAGCAAGAGCTTAGTGCCTTTGGGCTGAGGGTTATAGAGGAGTAAAGTGTCCTTTAGGCATTTATCAGCAGTCCTAAAAGTACTTTGTAACATTGCTGAGCAGGGGAGAGGCCAGGCCAAGGGGTTCAGCGAAAGTGAGAGCCTTGTCTGGAGAGGCTGTCCTGACTGGAACTGTGCCCTGAGCATGTCTTACCCTGAAATATACCCTATTAACTTTCTCATAAAACCCCATTAACATGAGTATGGTATGTGAGTTCCGTGTGGTCATTGCAATGAATTAGCAAACTCAACTGTGTAGAGAGTGAGTGCTCTGGGAGAAAGAGTCGGTGTCATGTTGCAGGGATCTTCTCTTTCAACACATTCAACTTCTTCCTTTTTCCAGAGTTAAACTGAATTACTCCAGCACATGCGTGTTCACTCCATCCTTTAACTACCAAGATGGTGTGAAGGATTCACAATATTTCTCACACCCTTTTCTGGCAGCAAAGAGGATAGAGGCAGTCTTAGAGGAGACTACTCTATTTCTCCCATATTTACCACAAAACATTAATTACCCTGGGTTCAAATTTGGGGTGATAAAATTGCATCCCTATACAAATAAAAACCAGTTGCTACTGAGAGTATATTGAAACTCATGACAACCCCATGTATGCTAGTGCAGAACTGTGTTCTGAGGATTTTCAATAACTGGTTTTTCAGAAGTAGATCACCAGGCCTTTCTTCCAAAGTACCTCTTGTACATTCAAACAATCAACTTATCAGTTAGCAAATGAGCACATTAACTGCTGCCCCACCCAGGGACTCCCCTACACAGATCATCAAAAACCAAACCCATTCCCTTGTAACAGATTCTAATCATGACAACCAAACAGGACAGAGTAGCCCTGCCCCACTGGATTGCCAACACTATAAATCTTTACAGAAACAAGCTGCCATGTCTTTTTCCCACCAACCTTTCAGGTAGAAACCTAGCATTTAACTACTGGGCTTCTGTATGGTGGTGGTTATGTGCCATGGAGTTGGTTCCAACTCATAGTGACCCTGTACAGGGTTTCTGAGGCTGTAAATCTTTACGGAAGCAGAAAGCCTCATCTTTCTCCCCGCTGGTAGTTTCGAATTGCTGACCTTAAGGTTCACAGCTCAATTCGTAACCACTATGCAAAAACCAAACCCACTTCCATTGAATAAATTCTGACACATACTCCCTAATTTCCCCCTTTATTCCTAGAATAGAAAGTATCATAGAGCTATTATCTTATATCTAAATACATTTTAAAAATTAAGCTGAAGCCTAGTCCTGTTTGTTAAAGTGGACTCCTGGTATGGCGCTATAGAATCAGCATTGTTCTGTGAACCATAAGGTTGGCAGTTCAAACCCACCAGGAGCTCTTTGGAAACACTATATGTTCACTATGAGTCAGAACCAACTCTACAGCACTTAACAATATTTTTAGATCTGAGTTATTGAAAATGAACTTTGTACTAATGTTCAACCCTGTATCTGCACCTGACCATCCTACATTTATTTCTTTTGTTTGTCATTCTTCTTCCTCTGTTCTGAAGTACACTAGTGCCCTGTTTGCTGATTGTTCTACTTTGTTATTTATTATACAAAGGTGTTCCAAAAAAATCCTGTAAAATTTTCACTATCTTTTATTTCTACTTTTTGAAGCCCCCTCCTATGTTTTTGAATAGTAATGAACAGCCAGCTGTAATTGTTTTGTTTTGGGGTGGGTTTTTTTTGTGTATTCTTGGGTTATATGATTATTTTATACCAGTTTGAAAGATTTCTTTTTTATACCTCCTAACATGCCCTAGGAAGGAGCTCTGGTAGCGTAGTGGTTACGAATCGGGCTGCGAACCTTAAGGTCAGCAGTTCGAAACTACCAGCCGCTCCGCGGAAGAAAGATGAGGCTTTCTACTCCCGTAAAGATTTACACCCTCGGAAACCCTGTACAGGGTCGCTATGGGTCGGACCCGACTCGATGGCACTTAACAACAACAACAACAACATGCCCTAGGAGTCCTGGTGTGGTGCTGTGGGTTAATGCACCAGTCTGCAAAGCTGTTTGAACTGCAAGGTCTGTGGTTCAAACTCATCAGCTGCTCCTCAGAAACCCTGTACTCAATGGCACTTAACAACAACAACAACAACATGCCCTAAGTAAACAGTATCTGAACAGCAGCTTTGTTAATTAATTTAAATGGCACATAGTAACTTAGTTTGAACTTATGATTAATGTAGAAGAGAGGGAAAACCAATCTCTTATTGGCACCTGGAATGGCCAATATAGATCGAATCTGATGTCTAGCTTATGAGATAATCAATATGCACTTGCATAATGCTTAATGAGTCCTTTGACTAAACAAATGATGTTTGCTGTATCTGGGATAAGTTATTGCGCTTCTGACTTATCTGGTAATTTAATTACACTAAGTCTTCCCAGTGACCCTTAGGCATGAACTGATTCACCCATATTTAGGAAGTGTGACTGGAACAAATCAGAATCATATTTTATTTTTATATTTTGTCCTTACAAAATATGTATCTATCATTCATGGTTACCTAACAATTGCTCTATCACTGGCTAGAATGTGAGCTCTTCATACTTCATTTTTGAAAAGCATTCTATTTTTTATAATAAAAAAAATTGGCTTTGAATATTGAGCTTTCTGATAACTATTTTGTGTATTTTACCTTATCATCTTATGCTTTTATGCAAGGCACAGGAATCCCCTCTCTCTTCATTTTATCAAATTCTGGAACATGATTGCTGAGGGAGAAATTATATGCCTTGCCCTTACATGATGTTCAATACATACTTATTGACTTAATGATTGAATTAAGTAGGCCACAAAGCAAACCTTTAAGAGCTTTACTAGAGTATGCTCTCTGTAATTTAGCTCAGAAGATTCATAAATATCTAGCCAGATTTATTCCATTAAACATATTGTAAAAATGTTTATCTACCTATCTATCTATCTATCTATCTATCTATCTATCTATCTATCTATCTATCATCTATCTATCTATTTATCTATCTATCTATCTATCTGAGTCTGGGCATCGTGCTGTGAGTTAATGCACTGGGCTGCAAGGTTGGTTTGAACTGCAAGATCGGCAGTTCAAGCTCACCAGCTGCTCCTCAGAAACACTATACAGGGTCGCTATGAGTCAGAACTCACTCAAAGGCACTTAACAACAATCTAATCTAATCTAACCTAATCTTTCGCCTGCCTGACTGCCTACTTACCTGCCTGCCTACCTACCTACCTATCTATCGATCTATTTTAGTTCATGCATAACCTTGATTTTCTATCCCCAGGTGTCAATAAAGCAAAATAATTGTAGGCGGTTCTCTACTGAGGTTGTATACGTCCTATGGTTTAGAAATGCATAAGGCTATTCATTGACTGTTACAGTGACTCAAGATGGAGAAACATTACTGAAATTTAGACCTATGGAAGCCAGGAATGCTAAACATCCAACACAAAGGCTACTCACTGAAGATGTGTCTGACTCCAAATGCTAAAAATGCCAATACTTTCAAGAATTTTAAAGACGATGAAAGGAGTCTACTGTATCTTTTATTTGATATTAATAAAAGTGAAATAATATATAAATACAAGATAGTAAATTACAATCACTATCATTCATACTGGTGTGGACTGCTAATGACAAAATTAGTGACTCAAACCCTACCAGCCACTCCTTGGAAACCCTATGCAAGGTTGCTATGAGTTGGAACTGATTTGATGACACATAGCAAACAACAATTACTCAGACTAGACAAATTTTATTGGCTCAAGTCCGAATTGGGTTGCAAACCACAAAGTCAGCAATTCGAAACCACCAGCTGTTCCGCGGGAGAAAGATGAGGCTTTCTACTTCCGTAAAGATTTACAGCCTCGGAAACCCTGTACAGGGTTGCTATGAGTAACCGACTCCATGGCACATAACCACTACCACCACATATTTATGATCATAAACCTATATTTTACAGGTTTCTTAGAAAAGAAGTATTTTAGCACAGAACAGAAGAAATAATATGTGACTCTCTGGTAAGAGCTCTCAAAAGGAAGCTTTGCTTTCCAATATTAATAAGAATTACATTTTCAAAGACTACCTCCTCTCCTCCTATAAGGTTTCCAGAGACTCCTTTAAGAAAATCAGAACATTAAAGCTTAATGAATATTTGAAATATCATATGCAGACTTAACTAAATCAAACTACACAAATACTGATACTCCTAAAAACACATTCTGGGGTCCGCTTAAGTTTTGATTATAGTAAAATCCTCACTAAGCCATTTGAAAAATATTAAATGGTTTTTAAAAATCTCCTACTTAAACCTACTAATTTTGACATTAATGTTTACTTTAGCGTCTGTTTTATTTTTAATTCCCCAAAAAAAGAGAGAAAGAAATGAAAGGCAGATTTTCTTATAACCCTATTATTTAATTTGTACTTTTCTGTGAATATGAATAACTTACAAAGTCATCACAGGGATTTGGGATATTACTTGGGGTCTCTGAATGGCCACTCTCTTCCTCATCTTTATTGTGTGAAATCTCTTGGAGCTCCATTACACTCTGTAGAGCCAAAGGCATGGCTTCCTGAAATCCAAGACAAAAGGTACAAAAAGAATACATGTAAATGCATCCTAAATGGAGACCTCAATATCATACCCCTTCATCATCACTGAAAGCTAAAAGACGAAAAGGAAAAAGAAAACAATTCATGCATATTCTTGCACAATTTACATGCAAACCATGTATTTCTTTACATGCCACTTTATGAATCTTGTATAAAAACTCCTTCATTAAGTGGAATCCTTCTTAGACTCCTTCATTGGTCATTCTTTAACATTCAATTCAAAGAGCTTCCTCATTTAAAAAAAAAAAAAATTACTCTCAGTTATATCTTTACCTTTCCTTCAGGATTCCAATGCTTTCTTTAAGAAATATTTATAATTTTGTTGAATCAATTAGTGGAAATGGAATATTTCCTATAGATGTTTCCAAAAGGCATTTACTCTTTGAGAAGTACATCAAGGACAGGGTTCACCCTGCCTCTGACTGTTATAACTATGTTTTGACTTAGTTTTAATGATAGGCAGAATGCACTTTAGGAAAAGTTTAGCAAACTGGATTGTGAAATAGATACTGTGCAGTTAATATGAACAAAATCGTGTTTGTCAGTAACATAGCATGGAACCTTGTCTCCAAATCATTGTGCCTGTCACGATGATTTGGACATAATCCTCTGTTGGTGTGATATTTTACATTCTAAAACCTGATCAAGAGAAAAATTTCTGGAAAATCAAAGGGGATCAGTTATTAACTGACACATGTCACAACCGTTCTGTGTCCCATAGTCATGACCATTGTAAGAAAGTTATTAAAGACACTGTGTCTTTATGAGGTCCACTATCGGAAACTCCTGGCTGACCTTAATAACAGCAATTGTATTATATTTTGCTGCTGTTGTTGGTAAGTGCTGTTGAGTTGGTTCCAACTCATAGCAACTGCTGTAGCACTGTGGGATTAGCATTGGACTGCAAGGTCAGGTGGTTCAAACTCACCAACCACTTGTTCGGAATACTATACAGGGTCACTATGAGTTGGAACCAACTTGATAGCACTTGACAACAACAAATGTCCTTTCCTTAAAGTCTTCTGCTAGTTAACTTATAGTTAAAATTTGAGCCACATATTTGGGTTTTTGTGTTCTTTGCAGTCTTCTGTTGTGTACTTAGTGCCTTTTAATTTTCCACTGATTTCATTTTATGTACTACCTTGTTTTTCTTTTCATTCAGTCCTGTTATTAAATTATATGTTTTGGGTATTTTTGAAAGTTATGTTAAATCCTGCTGAAAAGAAATGATGTTCATATACTCAAATAAACAAATAACATTTTTCTTTGTCACAATTTTGATTTAATGAACTTATCTTTCTTATAAAGGAAGTAAGCTGATGGTCCAGAAGCAGGTGGCAATCATATGACCAAAGCTCCCCTAATGTGGTAATTTGGATTCGGCGTAGTGTGAGGTGGGTAAGGGAACAGAGTGAAAACCAAGGTCTTATATTGGCTTATTTTACCAGCAGTTTGTAGCCTTCTTCTAAATTTGATACAATAGATTTCCAGATGTAAATGAATGAACAGTCACATTTACTCTTCACGATAACCATGGAAATAAACACAATGGTGTAGAAATATTAAAAACAGTTTTGTCTCACCTACCTGTATGTGTTGAAGAGAAAATGAAATGTTCTTCACACAATACCTTACAGTCTTTTCTAAACATCTAAAAAGTTTTTCTTCTTTGTTAAAGGTATTGTCTTTCACCTAAAATATACATGAAATTATTTCTTTTTATGACAAAAATGAATCTGGTATTTAAAAACGAAAACAAACTGCATGAACCGTATTGTTCTAGCACATCAGAAAAACCCACTGTTGTGATAAAAACATTTTGGGAGCTGCTAACTGTCTTATACAGAAGTTTCTGTGTTACACAGCATAATTAACATTCAATTAGTGTAGCAAAGCCACACTGCACAGATTACTTTGATGTGGTTCAGTTTTCACATATTTTACCCACATTATAGTAGCTATAGTACCGTAAACTTCTTCTCTGAGCTTTTTAAAATGATATGTATAGGAGCTCTGGTAGTGTAGTGATTATGAGTCGGGCTGCCAACCTCAAGGTCAGCAGTTCGAAACTACCAGCGGTTCTGCGGGAAAAAGATGAGGCTTTCTGCTCCCGTAAAGATTTACAGCCTTGGAAATGCTGTGCAGGGTCACTATGAGTCGGAACAGACTCCACAGTACTTACAACAACAACAGTTATGGAGTCCTGGTGTGGCGCTATAGCCTAAGCACTGGACTACTAACCACAAGGTCAGAGGTTCAAACCCACCAGCTACTCCTCAGAAACACTCAGTGTTGCTATGAGTTGGAACCAACTTGACAGCACTTAACAACAACAACAGCAACGTTATAGAATGAGTACAACCACACTCCTTAGAAGCGAGGCTGGAAAGACTTTGTCTTTCGTACTTTGGACATCTGGTTAGGAAGGACCAATCCTTGAAGAAGGAACTCATGCTTGGATAATGGAGGTCAGAGAAAAAGAGGAAGAATCCCAACATGATGGACTGACACAGTGGCAGCAACAGTGGACTCAAACGTAACAACTGTGAGGAAGGTGCAGGATCAGGAGGTGTTTCATTCTGTTGTGTGAAGGGTCCTTGTGAGTCAGAACTGACTTGAGGGCACCTAAAAACAACAATTCACATGTATTCTTAAATGACAGTAGATGTTTGGTTTTATAGCATAGGTGAATCTAATTTATTGACTAGGAATTATTGTTTTGCTATTTTCATTTATTACAATTTATTTCCGAGTGGTTATTTAGAATATATACTTAAATTCATGCTTAAAGAAATGTGATTCTTTATCAACTCATATTTGAAGGAGTGCACACAATATTAGAAAAAATAATCCTTTTGTTAGGATAACTTAGTATAATTAAGATTGTTGTTGTTGTTGTTAAGTGCCATCGAGTTAGTTCTGACCCATAGCAACCCTATATAGGGTTTCTGAGGAGTGGCAGGTGAGCTTGAACCACTGACCTTGCAGTTCAAATGGCTTTTCAGTCGGGCGCATTAACCCACAGCACCACACCAGGACTCCACTTGTTGCCGTTGTTAAGTGCTGTCAAGTCGATTCTGACCCATAGTGACCCTGTATAGGGTTTCCGAGGAGCAGCTGGTGAGCTTGAACTGCCGACCTTGCAGTTCAAACGGCTTTGCAGTCTGGCGCATTAACCCACAGTGCCACACCACTTGTTAGGTGCCATCAAATCAGTCAGACTCATAGAAACCCTATGCATAACAGAACACAACACTGCCTGGTGCTGAGTCATCCTCAGAATTGTTACATTTGAGCCCATTCTTGCTGCCAACAAGTCAATCCATTTTGTTGGGGGTCTTCTTTTTCTCTGACCTTGCACTTTTCCAAGCATGATGTCCTCTTTCAGGTACAGGCCCGTGCTAATAATATGTGCCTTCCAACCTGAGAAGCTCATCTTCTGGCACCAGATCTGACAACGTCTTGTTGCTTGTCACAGTGTTTTCATCTTCTGGTTCTTTATTTGACAAGGTTCCACAGTTATTCATACAGTTTTCAGTGGCTAATCATTCAGACATAGTCCACTTATCCTTCATGGAAGTCTGTCTTAGTCTGGAAGCTCCATGAAACCTGTCCTCCATGAGTGACCCAGCTGGTATTTAAAATACTGGTTGCATTGTTTTTAGCATCACAGTAACACACAAAGCACAACAGAGCAACAAGCTGACAAATGAATGGTGGTCCTCAGTGGAAAGAATTACTTAAATAACTAACTAGTATTGTCAGAGCAGAGGAGGCTGAGATTTGTTTTCAACAGTGTTTGAGGGAGAATTAACATAATAGATGACTTGGAAAATAAGATTTGAAAGGCATAAAATGGGTAGTATTTAAGCAAAAGAAAGTGACAGAAAGACGTAGTTTTAGAGAACGGAAGAGGTAGAATCAGGCACTATTTCTCACAGTGTGATCCTGGAGTCTACTTTAAAATCATCTCAGCCCCAGGTAAGATATACTAAATAAAGTGTTTGGTGAGGTGCCCTGAAAACTAAATTCTCTGAAAACAGAGAATACCAGAAAGATGCTTCCTTGTGTTTTATTGACTATAGAAAGGCATTTGACTATATAGATCACGGCAAACTATGGATAATATTGAGAAGAATGGGTATTTCAGAACAGTTACTTGTGCTCATGAGGAAATCTGTATTGGAGTATATGAAGAAGAACATAGCATCAGGATTGGTGGAAGAGTCACTAACAACCTGCATATGTAAGATACAACCTTGGTTGCCGAAAGCTATGAGGATTGGTGAAGATCAAAGCCTTCAGTATGGATTGCACCTCAATATAAAGAAAACCAAAATCCTCACAACTAGACCAATAAATAACATCATGATAAATGGAGAAAAGATTGAAGTTATCAAAGACTTCCTTTTACTTGGATCCACAATCAACACTCATGAAAGTTATTGTTGCTGTTAAGTGCCATCAAGTAGGTTCCAACTCATAGAGACCCTGTATAGGGTTTCCAATGAGTGGTTGATGGGTTTGAACTGCCAGTCTTGTGATTCAAACTGACCCTGCAGTCCAATGCTTTATCCTATAGTGCCACACCAAGAAATCAACTATATTGCATTAGGGAAATCTGCCAAAGAGTGCTCTAATGTGTTGAAGAGCAAAGATATCAGTTTGGGAACTAACATACACCTGACCCAAACCATAGTATTTTCAAAAGCCTTCTAGGCATGTGAAAGTTGGACAATGAATAAGGAGTACCATAGAAGAACTGATGCATTTGAATTATAGTATTGGAGAAGAATATTAAAAGAAACATGGACTGGCAGAAGAACAAACAAATCTTCAAAAGTGCAGCCAGAATTATCTTTACAAGTGAGGATGGTGAGACTTTGCCTCCCATACTTCGGACATGTTATCAGGACACCAATACCTGGAGAAGGTATTTACATTGTGCTTGGTAAAGTGGAAGGTCACTGAAAAAGGAATATTCCCCAGTGAGATGGATAGACACAGTGTATAATAACAATGGTGATGATAATGCAGGACCCTGCAGTGCTTCATTATGTTGTACATAGAGTCGCTGAGTTGGAACGACTTGAATGTACAAAACAACTACTCTACTGAGGAATTGTAAGCATTTTGAGAGTAAGCATACTTGTCTTAATAATAAAAATAGTGAACATTTATTTTTGTTGTTAAGTGCCATCAGGTTTGTTCCAACTCATAGTGACCCAGTATAGGGTTTCTGAGGTTATAAACTTTCTGGGGAGCAGAAAGTCTCATCTTTCTCTTCAGTAGTACTTGTTGGTCTCTGTAATAGGGTTCTGTGTTAACTTGACTAGACCAGGATTTCCAGTGGGTTAGCAGTTGAGATGTGCTTATTCCCAATGTGATGAAACCTAATCCAGGTGTAGTTAACTTTGATAGTGGCTATGATAAGCCAATCAATTGAAGGGATGCTTCCTTGCAGGTATGGCCTACTCCCAATATAATTGACAGGTGGAAAAGGCTCTCTCTCTCTTCCACTGGGGACCTGGGACTCTAAATTCTTAAGCTATTTTCTTGATAATAAACATATATATATATAATATATATGTGTGTGTGTATAACATATATACACACATATATGTGTTTCACTGGTTTCCCTTCTTTGGAAAACCCAGACAAAGACAGGCTCTAAGTACCAACTTTCGAAAACCCAGACAAAGACAGGCTTTAAGTACCAACACTTAGCAGTGTTTATACTACAGAGTCATTGCTCTCCCTACATATATTAAACATGGACTAGTTCAACACCTAACTACCACCACCATGTTCTAGAAGTGCTGGTGGTGCCATGAGCTAAGCATTGGCCTACTAACCAATAGGCCAGAAGCTCAAACACACCAGCTGCTCCAAAGGAGAAAGATGAGGCTGTCTGCTATAATAAAAATTCATAGCCTTGGAAATCCTAGGGAGCTGTCCAACTCTGTCCTATAGGGTCGCTATGAGCCAGAATTGATACGATGGAGTGGTTTTACAAGTTTTATTTATTTAATATTTCAGATACTGTACTAGTACATTTCTTCCATTTTCTCATTGAATTCTTATACAACCCTGTGGGAAAGATACTATTGTTAATCCCATTTGAATGGTCAAGAAATAACTTTAGATCTTTAGGTCAAGAAAGAAAGATGGTAAGTGCCATTGAGTCACTTCTCATAGTGACACTGTATAGGAATTTCCATGGAGCAGCTGGTGGGTTTGAACTTCCAACCTTGTGGTTAGCATTCCAGTGCTTATCTTGCAGCATCTCACCAGTGAGGCATAACAGAGGCTATTAAAAATTTATTTCTGTTGTCCTTTTACTAACAGAAGCCCTACCAGTAGTTCAAGTTGAACACATGACTGCCCTGCTAGAGATTACACTTACCAGACTTCCTTGAAGTTAGCTATGGCCTTGTGACTGAGATGGACCAAATAGGATGTGTGCCAAAGTGATGTGTGCATTTTAGGAGTCCTGTTTTTTTAACAGTTTCCTTGAGACCTGAATGAAGACATGCCAGTGAGGCAGCTTCAGCCAGGCAGATGAAGACAATACTTTAAGGGAACAGTACAGCAAAAAAAAAAAAAAAAAAAAGGATCCCTGAAGGATTTTTTTTTTGAAGTAGAGCCCATCTGGACTCACCTCTCAGGACTATTATAAGAAAGAGAAGTAAACTACTATCTGATTTAAGCTATTAATCTTTGGAATCTTTGTATAATAGAAGCTTATTTTTTACCCTACTAAATAAAAAAATAAAAAACAGCAGCTGCCACCAACTCAAATCTATCTCAAGGCTACCCCACGTATGTCAGAGTAGGTTTTTGTTTAACTAGGGTTTTCAGTGGCAGATTTCTTGTAAGTAAATCACCATGTCTTTCTTCGGAGGGATTACAGTTAGACTCAAATCTCTAACCTTATGGTTAGCAGTCAAGCTCATTAGCATTTGCACTATCCAGTGACTTTGTAATAACTAATAAAGGCAGGTAGGAGTTATTGTTCAGTGCTATCGAGCCAGTTACGACTCATAGCAACCCTGTATAGGGTTTCTGAAGAGCAGCTGGTGAGTTTGAACTGCCATCCTTGCAGTTCAAACCAATATCATGGTCCAGTGTTTATCCTACAGTGCCGTACCAGGATTCTGGGGTAGGAGTGGGGCGGGGGGGGGGGGTTGTAAATAAGTAGGACCAGTATTCAAACTCCAACAGTATGAATTTAGTCTAGCTCATCTTTATAGTCTCAAATTCTAATGCAGTGCCTAGTACCTGAGAATTCAATACATGTGTGATGAATTGTATAGAATCTTCCTCTTGGGTAAAGTGCTATACCCTAACTCCACCAAATATTTCACCTGAGCTGCTGACAAGTGCAAAATTGATTGATTTGAGATTTATCTTTTCAGTTCGGTCTATGCAGCTGATTTTCTGATTAACAGTGAAATGCTTCACTGCTGACAGGACATCATCTCAAAAGATTAAGGGGAAAAATCTAATTAATATCCCTTCAGGCTGCTCTAACTACAATTCACTTTTAGCTCACAACTGAAATATATCAGCCGATGATAAATATGTTAAAGACCGTAACAGTTTATACAATGAGCCTGCCCAGAATTAGAAACTGCCGATCATTCTTTAATATAATTTTCTTGAACACCAGAAGCAAAATTACCAAGAGTGGGGTGAAATGCAGGCGCTACATTTATATATGCCCATGGAAGCTACAATTTCTGCTTAAATGAGTTACCAATTCACTTATATTACTGTTGTCTTTACTTGTAATGGTTTTTCTTTCCTTTCTTTGTGACTACACACCATAAATGGCCCAACCTTCCCATTTTATAGTTTCACATTGAGAGAAGGGACTTAGATTCACCTTCTATTTGCAATGGACTAGGTGAGCCCTAAAGGAATATAAGAAAGCAAGTAAAAGAATGAATTTATATCCACATGGGAAGAAGCAGCAGCAAGTCAATGATATAATAATATTGACAGTTTATCAGGGGTGGGGAATGTCTAGCTCTTGGACCATATAAGCCCATGAGATCATTTGATCTGGCCCTGCCAAGGAAACCACAGGTGGGACTCGAAATTCAATAAATCTAGGAGCTTTTTTCATAGCAACATAAAGTCATATAAAGGGATGCTATAAATATTCAAATGGCCCTTGGCAGAAAAAAATGGTTCCCCACCCCTGGCTTAGATAAACTGTTGTTGTTGTTAAGAGCCAGCAAGTTGGTTCTGACTCATAGCGACCCTGTATAGGGTTTCCAAGGAGCAGCTGATGAGTTTGAACTGTTGACCTTGTGGTTCAAACTGACCTTGAGGTCCAGTGCTTTATCCCACAGTGCCACAGTGCTTAGATACATTCCGTGCTTTCTTTATATGCATTATTTTTTTGATCTTCACATCTACCCATCTGCTTGGTACTAATAAAAGCCACCACTTACATATGAGTAAGTTAACTTTAAGGAAGAAAGATTTTAGAAAATTAGTCAATGAAAACCCTATAAATCACAGTGGTCTAATCTGCAACTGATCTTGGGGATGGAACTGACCAGGCAGCATCTTGTTCTATTGTTCTTGGGGTTGCCATGAGTTGGGTACCAGCTTGATAGCAGCTAACAACAAATTAAATTCATGCACCCAAAGGAAGAAATATAGCCAGCATGTTCCTTGTAAGTATGGATGGCAAAATTTCATCTCACATAGTTTAGACATATTATCAGGAGGGACCAATTCCTGGAGAAGGACACCATGCTTGGTAAAGTACAGGGTCAGCAAAAAAAGAGGAAGACCCTCAACGAAATAGATTAACACAGTGGCTTCAACAATGAGCTCAATCTTAGCAAGGATTGTGAGGGTGGTACAGGACTGGGCTGTGTTTTGTTCTGTTGTGCGGAAGGGGTCACTGTGAATTCAAGCTGACTTAACAGCACCTAAGAACAACAGCCCAAAGGCAAATCTCTATTAAATAGCAGACTTAGAATTCAAATCCAAGTTGGGTGACTTCAAAGGCCTTGTAATTTTCTGTCCTGTGCTAAGTCCTGCAAATATAAAGCGTACTAAGACTGGGGTCATCATCGTTAAGTGCCATCAAGTCGGTTCTGACCCATAGCAACCCTGTACAGGGTTTCCGAGGCTGTGAATCTTTACCGGAGCAGAAAGCCTCATTCTCCCAGGGAACAGCTGGTAGTTTCGAACTGCTGACTTTGTGGTTCGCAGCCCAATTCGTAACCACTATACTACAGTGATTTAGGCATTCAGAGGAGGAAAGGTCACTTCTATCTAAGTGGTGACAAGTCTTCAAAAATGTCATTAACACAGCAACTGAAGAATGAGGGCCTAGGATAAGGCTTCTAACAACCAATGCTGGATGATTCTATAGTTGTTTCTATTGTTAAGTTGTTAAGTATCATCAAGTCAGTTCTGACTTATAGCGACCATGTATAAGACTTTCAAGAAGTGGCTGTAGGTTTGAACCTACAACATTGCAATTATTAGTCCAGTGCTTATCTGTGCCAGGACTCCATATTTGTCTCTGGTTCAAACTAAATTCCTTAGAGATATTAAATTGTTTGTTGTTGTTAAGCGATAGCGAGTTGGTCCCGACTTGTAGTGACCTTGTGTAGGGTTTCCAAGAAGTGGCTGCTGGTGATTGAGCCTCTGACCTTATTGTTGAAACCAATCTTGCAGTTCAGTGCTTAATCTTACAATGCCTCAAACCTCTTGCCATCATTCTGACTGGTAGTAATTGTATACATGTTGTTGTTGTTGTAAAGTGCTGTCGAGTCGATTCCAACCCAGAGCGACCCTGTACAGGGTTTCTGAGGCTGTAAATCTTTACAGTAGCAGAAAGCCTCATCTTTCTCCTGTGGAACAGCTGGTAGTTTTGAACTGCTGACCTTAAGGTTTGCAGCCCAATTTGTAACCACTATGCTTAGAGATATTAAAATAATAAGTGACAAAAGCAGGCAAATTAGAAGGAAAAAAATAAGGATTGTATAATATCTTAAGCACTGCCTATGTTTGGTTAGAAGTCCACTGTATTACTACCAAAGTGTCATGGACTTTGTATTTTGTGATTCTCAAAGTGTATTCTATTGATTGTTTATTTCAAGCTCTTTAGCTTGAAAACTGCCGGGGTGTCTGCAAAAATACAGACTTTTTCGTTCCACCCTTGAAATGGTGGAAGCTTGGAATAAGGTCCTATTCTTTGTCAAGCTTCTCAGGTAATTCTGGTTGTTGTTGTTAAAGGCCATAAGACTGGTTCAGACTTTCATAGCGACCCTGTATAGGGTTTCCAAGGAGTGACTGGTGAGTTTGAATCATCGACCTTGTGGTTCAAACCGACCTTGTGGTCCAGTGCTTTATCCCACAGCGCCAAACTATTACTCTTTGGCACATTAAAGTTTGAGAGCCTTTGCTAGCCCATCCACTATGAATTAGAAGTTGAGATGAAGGTGTTTCAAGTCAGACTAACCAGCTGACACACAGTTACCTGCTAATATAATGTCCATCTGGGGAGAGCAGGAAGGTAAGGAGGAGAAGTTGAAGAAAATAAATCACACTAAATTATGCATCCAAACATTTTTTAAATAGATGAAATAAAGATAAGATGAACATCAAGGGCACTCGAAAGAAAAGTGAAACTTTAACAGCTGAAATAATATAGGCATGGAAGGAGGCATTGTCTTTGGCAGATTGTGTGCTAGTTAACCGAGAGCATCAGGCTTCATGGGGAATTCCTTGTTGAGTCACTTTCTTACCTCTCTTGCATGTTTTCTAAGTGGAAGAGCCACAGCAAACATAGTCAAAACCAGCATTAAAAAAACCTGTTCGATTGGTGGAGTCAATTCTGACTGACCCCATGTGTGTCAGAGTAAAACTGTGCTCCAGAAAGGTTTTCAATGGACGATTTTTCAGAAGTGATTTCCCAGTCTTTCTGGTGAGTCACCTGTGGGTGAACTTGTGCTGTCAACCTTTCAGTTGGTACACCATGGGTCTTAACCATTTATAAAACCCCAGGGCTCCTTCCATCCACCTTTTCCCTCAAAAAGAGAGAAAGAAAGACTATAGAGCAATTACTTTGATGCTCATTGCTCCAGAAACAACAAAACAAAACTTCCCCAAAATATCAGTGCTCATGTTTCCTGGCAAAATGTATGTGGTCCCAGAAGAAAAATTACCTGTGATTCTCCTCTGGTCAGAATCTTTAGATGATTTGTTACTCTTTTTGATTTCTTACTGATTGAATGAATATTTAGCTTGGACAGTTTGTCTTTAAGTGATTCATCCTCATCATTCTTCTTATATTTTAGAACTATAATAGAAGAATACAATATCTGAAGTATACAACATAGAAAGTGAGCACTTCACCAGAAGTACTAAAGAGCTGTATGTTCATGCTTGAAATCTGTATGATTCTGACCCTCTATGGTAGATGACATATCTCTTGACACAGCTCCATTTGCACTATCCAGCCACACCTCTGGGAACACATCCCACTGCGTTTCAGAAACTCAGTTGCCCAAGGACCCTGACTGAAGACTCAAGGTTCATTTACCACCTACATTGAATAAATTCCTGATAGTGGAAAAATGCTCTTCCCCTTTTCTTAGACAATACTTGGGGCCCTGGAATCAAGTGTCAAGACGTAACTAGTAAAAAATCTCTACGCAAAGTAAGGAGACTTCACATTATAGAAGAGCTCGCCACTAACTGAGATTTTGGGTGAGTTGAGCCAACTCTCAGAGCTTTACTTAATTATCTTTAGAGTAATTTTTATCTTTCATAGTACTCTAAATGTTAAATACTCTGAATATATATATAAAATAAGGATAAATACCAGTCATTTTCAATTTTTATTTACTTTTTCATGAACAATGCATGAACACATGTACAAGAGTATCCCTAGGGCAAATACCTAGAAATAGATTTTCTCTGACTTGGATATGTTCATCTTCAACTTTACTAGATATTGTCAGGTAGGTTTCCTAAGTAAGGATTCCAATTTGCATTCTTACCTGCAAGCTGCAATGCAGCATTTACCGTTTTCTATTTCAAAACATTTTTGCCAGTTGATAGGCTGGGCATAGTATCTCATTGTGATTTTAATTTGCATTTATCTTATTACTAGTAAAACTCAGTATTTAAAAATGTATTGCTCTTTCTATGACTGCTTATTTATTATGAATCCTTTTTTATTAAAATGTTTTAATATTGATTTAATATTACTAATTTTATGTTTTGGGTAGTAATCCTTTGTGGTCTTTTTTAAAAATATTTTGTTTATAGCATTTTTAATCCCTAACTTTCACCTTCCACTGTGTCTTTCCATATGATTTCAATTTATTAATATAAACACATATTGAATAAAACATTAGAAAACAAAACAAATAAATGAAGGGTTTGAATCAGTACCTGCCATTGCTTCATCAATAGAGATTGAATTTTAGAAGTACAAGTCAATTAAGAATTGTATGGCCACAGATCACACTCAGGGAGGCCCCAGTCTATCCAGGGCTAAGATAAAGATAGTACTCTGTAAATGTGTACTGTGCAAATGGTACTAATATACACCTACATCTGGACTAAGAAAGAATTGTATAATTACCTCCCTTTTAAAATCGGCATTTTAATACTGACACGAATTTTAGGTCTTAGCTTACAAATACTAATAAAAACATAATTGCAATAAAGAAATGGTGTAGCAAGTAAAATACAATACAATTTCAAAATACAAAATTTAAAGCAGCAATAACTTGGTAATTCTCAAAACTAGCACACTTGTTCCCTTACATGGAGCAATTGCTGATGAAAAATATCCACTCTTTGTGTGCCAGGACCAACTGAGCATGATGTGCTTACTGGGCTTCCTCACCGGTCTGCTCCATTCTGACTCCTTTTCCTGCTGCAGTAGTTACTTGGTCATGTCTCCTCCTTACCACAAATACTGCCAGGGATAGGAGGACTATATGTGCTATGGGTATTTTCAACCACAATATGCCACCAAGTGTGCAGTGCTCAAAAGAGGCTGAGTATATGGCCATTTGATCACAAACTGCCTTTTTTTTGCATCATGATTTTTCCTGAACCTAGGTAGTAAGCAAAACCATGCTCTCCTCTGAAGCCCCTAATACCTGACATGAAGTGATCATGTTCACTACAATTGCTATAACAACTGTTGCTGATTCTGTTCCTGATTCTGAGTCTCAGAAACACAAACAGAGCTCTTGATTCATGGAAATACCCAGTATATCAGACTTCCCTTACCCAAATCTTTCCTTCTTTTAAGTTCATTGATGTTTATGTTAATATCTTTCACAGCAGCAAAGGCATCTTCCAGTGCTCTGTAATCTGGATGAGAAGGAGGGGTAGAATTTCGAAGTTCACATAGTAGTAAGGGGTATTTCATCACACGCTGAATTGGTTTGATCATCAAAGAGCCCATGTCCAATAAATTCGGTTTGCTTCTATAATAGAGATAAATGATGTTAGTTTCATAAACTTTATTAACTCATTTTCTTCCTTATGATAAACTCTAAAAAGCAAGGTTTTTTTCCCCCTCTTCATTTGTCTATGTAAAATTTCTAAATGAAAACAAGAACAAAGGATGACAAAGAAATAGAGCTGAAAATTCCCCATGTTTTTTCTTTAAGAAGACAGAAATTGAAAAAATACCCTTTATATTCATTATATCCTAGTTTTTTTCTTTTTTTTAAAAAAAAATATAATTTTTAAAAAGTAACTTTAGAGTAGTTCTGTCCAATAGAACTTTCTGCAGTCATGAAACTATTATATACCTGCATCATCTAGTGCCTCATGTGGTACTGAATACTTGAAGTATGGCTAGTGCAACTGGATAATTACATTTTTACTTTTATTAACATTCAATTAATTTAAATAATCACATATGGCTACAATATTGGACAGTATATTTCTAGAGTAAGATCCACCACCATTACTTTTATCTAAAGGCTATTCAACAAAATACTGAAAAGCCCTATTATTAAATCAAAACATTAAAAAAAAAAAACAAAAAAAAAAAACTAGTTTGAGTATATTTGTCTACCAATAGGAATTGGAAGCACACTTTGCATCCAAATTCTACTTACAGTTCTTTATAACAGGCTACATAATAATAGTGGAAAACAATTGCAGAATGTATTTTTCCATGACAACCAAGAAAAGTGCATTTGTCTGAAGCTATTTTTTCTTTCTTTCTGATTCTTAGGAAAATAAACTTAGTATGCAAAACTTTAAACATATGGAGGGATTCTGGGAAGATGGTGGCATAAAAATGTTATAATTCTGACTTCCTCTCCCTCCCCCAAGCACAACAAGAAACACAACAAAGAACTAGTGCTGGACTTTGAGAGACTCTGAATCAGAGAGAAGAGGAAAGCATCTGCAAACAGGCAAAAATCAACAATGAGTCACACACAATAGGAAAACCACTTTCTTTACTGTCCTTGCTCCTCCCCTAGCCACACAGGCAGCTGCATGCTATGAACTGGGTAAATGGTCTCAGAAAAAGAGCCTGTTATTGCAAAGAGACAGGATCTTAAGCTTCTGCCCTAAAACCAACAAGGCAGACCTCCTATGGGGTCTATTTGGAGTGTGCCAGTACCTCCCCAAACTAGACATTGTTAGCTATAAGCTTACTTTGAATTCTAATAGAAAGAAGAGTGATGAAAATTGAAGATGCTTGGAATCAGTCCAATGGACTAATGGAACATATGAACATCAATCTCCATGACTCTGAGACCAGAAGAACTAGATGATGCCCAGCTACCACTACCAACTGCTTAGAAAAGGACCATATTAGAAGATCCTGGATAGAGTGAGGTAAATATGGAATAAAACTCAAAATAATAATTTTTAAAATCCAGGCTTACTGGTCAAATAGAGATAGGTAGAACCCTAAGATTATGTACCTTGGTCACCCTTCAGGTTTGGAACTGAACTCACCCCCGAGGCTCAATTTTCAGCCAAGCTTTTTAAGAACTATTTATATGGGATCAAACTGACAACAACAATTCAAACGATTATATAGGAATCTTAGGGGGTAATGATAATATGTTAATAATGAAGGAACGATTCATTAAAAGTGAGTAAGAATGGTTGTACCACTAGAACAGCTTAAACATTATCAGCAATTGACAGATATATTGGGGAAATAAAGGCATCAGTGAGGTATATACACAACGGAATGATCAATCATTTGAGATTTTGTGTTGTTTTTTTTTAAAAGTAGCATTTACCCAAGGACAAAATTCAGAAGGATGAGGGGAAAGGAGGAACTGAAACCAGAAACATTGCAAGGAAGTTGGATAAGTGATATTACATTGTGAGGACTGTAATTATTGAGATTAAATGAAATGTATGATTTGTTGAATGTAAAACTGATGATCTGTTCTCTAAACTGTTACTCAATTCACACACACGCATGTATACACACACAAAAGGTTTTACCAAAAAAAAAAAAAAAAGGTGCAAAGACAAATTCCGAACTGTGAGAATATTTTTGGAAATAATATATCTTACAAGAATCTAGTAATCAATATACATAT
>NW_006408803.1:390855-397887 GCF_000296735.1 Chrysochloris asiatica
TAGGACATTCAAATGGCCACTACACACATGAAAAAATGCTCAATGCCATTAGCTATCAGAAAGATGTAAATCAAAACCATAACGAAGTACTATTTCACTTACACTAAGATAAAAACAAAACAAAAAGTGAAAATAACAGATCTTAGTGATGATGTGAAGAAGTTGGAATCCTTATCCATTTCTGGTGGAGTCCTGGTGTGGTGCTGTGAGTTAATGCACTGGACTGCAAGGTTGGTTTGAACCATAAGGTTGGCAGTTTTAGCTCACCAGCTACTCCTCGGAAACCCTACACAGGGTTGTCATGAGTCAGAATAGACTCGACAGCACTTAACAACAACAGCCCACTTCTGGTGGGAATGCAAAATGATACTGCAATTGTGGGAAACAATGTGTTAATTTCTCAACAAACTAAAAACAGAACTAGCAAAATGCCCAGCAATTCCACTCCTAGGAATATACCCAAAGGAACTTTGGTAGTGTAGTGGTTATGAATCAGGCTGCTAACCTCAAGGTCAGAACAAAACTACCAGCAGTTCCATGGGAGTGATGAGGCTTTCTGCTCCTGTAAAAGTTTACAGCCTCAGAAACGCTATACTGCACGGCACACACCACCATCACCACTACCACCAGAGACTTTCCAAAAAGAAAGCAGAGACTCAATAAGTAATTTGCACTTCAATATTCATTGCAGTATCATTACAAATGTCAAAAGGTGGAAACAACTTAAATTTCCATTAGCAAATGAATGGAGAGGCACATAAGGTATATACATACAATGGAAAACTACTTAGTAGGAGAAATGAAGTCTTGATACATGCAACTTTACCAATGGAGTTTGAAATCATTGGCATAAGCCAATGACAAAAGAACAAATATTGTATGACCTCAGTTAAATAAAAAGATAAAAAAAACCCAAAGTTTATTAGTGGTTATTAGGGGTAAAATGAAGGGGGACGAGGAAGGTTAAAATTGTTGTTGTTGTTAAGTGCCCTTGAGTTGGTTTCAACTCATAGTGACCCTATATAGGGTTTCCAAGGAGTGACTGGTGAATTTGAACTGCCAACATTGCAGTTCAAACTGACCCTGCAGTCCAGTGCATTAATCCACAGTGCCACACCAGGACTGTACCACAGTCAATTATTATTATTGATGTCAATAACTTGTATACCTGTAATAAGCTGAATTGGTAAAAGTTGTGTGATAGATATATTTACAACAATGACAAAAAACAAACAAAAAAACCAGTAGCTGATATGTACAACAAAATACTCAAGGTTGTTGCTTTGTTTTGGAGGGTTTGGGTATTGGTTTCATGGGACATCCAGTTAATTAGCCTAATAATGTGTTTAGTGCTTCTATTCTATACCTCCTACTCTTTTGCATAGCAACTGCAGTCTAAAAAGCTTGAAAGTGGCCATCCGAGGCACAACAATTGGGTTTCTCATCTGCTGAAACAACAGAAGAAGATGGACAGTAATTAAAAAAGAAGATATGGAATGTATGACTGGTGATTGGAATTGTCTTCGTGAGTTGTTGCCGGCTTGACCATGAGACCAGAAGAGCTGGATGTGGCCCCGTTTCTATTTTATTGAACATTTTTATCAAGATTCCATAAAAGAATTCTGATTTAAAAAAAAAAAAAGAGGAAATGACAATAACAGATTGTCAAATTCTCATGGACCCTAGATTTTCTAGAACCATGGAGGGTGGCTGAACCTCTCTGAAACTATTGTCCTGAAATAATCTTTAAATATTAAACCAAAAATATCTCCCAAATTCATCTCAAAACCCAACAATACAGTAATTTAACTAGCAAAAAATGTCTGCCTTGAGCATTACGCACCTTTAAGAACTATCTTTATGGGATCAAATTGACAATAGCAGCTCAAAAGATTATATATTAACATACACATTATATATGTTAATAATGAAGGAACCATTCAGAAAAAGCAAGTAAGAATGGGTGCACAACTAGAAGAATGCAAATTGCAATGTAAATTGTACATGTAGAAACTGTTGACTTGGTGTATACTTAACTGTGTATATTTTTTAACAGTTAACTACAAAATAACATTTAGAGAGAAAAATGATTACAGCCTAGGAAACCCTATGGGGGTGGCTGAACACTGAAACTATTGTCCTGAAATAATCTTTAAACATTAAACTAAAAATATCTCCCAAATTTATCTCAAAACCCAACAATACAGTAATTTAACTAGCAAAAAAATGTCTGCCTTGAGCATTACGCACCTTTAAGAACTATCTATATGGGATCAAACTGACAACAGCAGCTCAAAAGATTATATATTAACATACACATTATATATGTTAATAATGAAGGAACCATTCAGAAAAAGCAAGTAAGAATGGGTGCACGCCTAGAAGAACGCAATCATTAGCAGCAAATTGTACATGTAGAAACTGTTGACTTGGTGTATACTTAGCTGTGTCAGTCCATTGGTTGAGGGTCTCCTTTTTCATAACCTTCTGCTTTACTAAGCATGATGTCCTCCTCCAAGGACTGGTCCCTCCTGACAACATGTCCAAAGTATGAGAAACATCTAGTCATCCTCACTTATAAGGAATATTTTGACTGTACTTCTTCCAACATAGATTTGTTAATCCATGGTATATTCAGTATTCTTTGCTAACACCATAATTCAAAAGCATCAATTCTTCTTTGGCATTCCTTATTTATATTCTAACTTTCACAAATATATGAACAATGTGCCAGGTATACCTTAATCTTCAAAGTAAAAATACATATTTTTTAAAAGAGATCTTTTGTAGTAGATTTGCCCAATATAATACATTGTGTGATTTCCTGGCTGCTGCTTCCATGGACACTGATTATGGATCCACATAAAATTTAAATGCTCAAAATGCCTTGTTTTGTCTCTTCCCACTTATGGAAGACAGGGAATTATCTGAGGAAACTAGGGGAAACTATGGTTTCCATTTCCTTATAGTAGGATTTTAAGTGTTAGTTATCTTACAAGATTAGGTTGATGACCATAACTTTATAGCTTAACTTTGTATTAAAGGACAATATTTTAAAAAGGAAGAATGAACTACCACCCCCACCAAAAATAAATCTAAATAGATGACTTGCAAAGATCAGTCAAAAGGAAAACTGTTTGCTCTCTTATACCAATTGAAAAGTTGCACCGATGTTTCAGAGGTTGAACTCCAGTCTCCAAAGAGTTTTATAATAAATATGACATGTTCTCTAAATTTTGTTATTCTCCTCATTACTATTTATTGCTATCTCATATTGACTTCCCATGTGGAATTTTTATTAGTTAACAGATCTCCAAACAGCTATACAAAAAATGGGCAGTCTCCTCTGATTCTTTCTTCCTTTAAGCCTCTGAGATGAGAAGAGCAAAATTCCAACTGGGCAAGCAGTTAATAGGAAGTAAAGAAGCTAGAAGCTTGGTCATACCATGGTACAAACCACTGTTATTCATCTTTCTGCCTGCCAGTAGTGATTTCTAAAAGCTTTTTTATGTAAAGGGACAGATTGTTGTTGTTGTTGTGAAATGCAGTTGAGTCGATTCTGTATAGGGTGTCTGAGGAGCAGCTGGTGACCTTGAACCATAGACCTTGCAGTTCAAATGGCTTTGTAGTCTGGCACATTAACCCACAGCACCACACCAGGACTCCAAAGGGGCAGATAGACACTATAAAGTAGAAAATAGATATGCACACATAGACACACACACACACACACACACCAGTCATTTGCTATAATGTCACTCCATTTTATTTTTATTATAGCACTTACTACAAACTGGAATCATTTTGTTAACTCTAAAACTTCTTTATCAAGTTATTATTTTGTACCAAATTCTCATCAGTTTCTTCTTCACCAGTCTACTTCCAGCATGGCGTATGATAGTTTCTCGATGAATAGTTATAGACTGTAGTGATAGATTTTGCAGATTCTCTGAAATGTGCTTTTATTTTATTTTGAACAACCCTCAAAAATTTTTATTTCCTATGCATTTTTTAAAGAATAGCAGGAACTATTGAAGGCTGTACTCTACCAAAATACTGGTGAGCCAAAACAGGAGAGAGAAAATGAACCTCCAGGGTGATGGGAAGGGAGCTCCTAAAAAGACAGATGTGCCCACTGCCACCAGTCCAAACTCATCATAGCAGAAGTCTCTCAAATAGCATTTTTTTAGGGATGTGAAATTGAAATCAGACTGATAGTGGGGTAAATGGTGGTCCCCAAAAGATAGGTCACCACCCTAACTTCCATAACCTATGAATGTGAACTTCTTTGGAAAATGGGTCTGGGCAGATGTAACTAAGTTAAAGATCTTGAGATGATGATATTTTAGATGATCCAGGTGGGCTCTAATTCCAGTAATAAGCATTCATTTAAGAAAGAAAAGAGAAGATCCAGACTGGGAAGACTATGTGAAGACAGAAGGAGAGACGGGAGTGATACAGCACCAAAGAATGACTGGAGCTATGGAAAAGTGGATGAAGCAAGAACATCTTTGCCTCTTGAGCCTTGGAAGGAGTAGGGCCTTCTTTTGGTTTCAGATACCTGGTATCTGAATTGTTAGAATATACATTTCTGTTGTTTTAAGATACTGAGTTTGTATTAATTTTTTATGGCAACCCTAGAAAACTATGGCTGATATAGAATACAATATCTAATGTATCTGGTTATCTTGAAAGATGACTTAAATAACTGACTGTGAGAATAGCATTAATAATTAATGCAAAGAAAAGAAAAACTAAACCAATGAAAAAGACAGTTGTTAACGCCTAGAAAAGTTATCTTTGTTTCCATCAAGTTTCAGCCCTGAAAAATATTTCTGCAAATGTAATAATTCAGACATTGATTATTACTCTAAAAATAGAATATAATTATACAGGAGAATAGAGAGATGGAAAGGATATTTATGTGCAGTGATGAGCATAGGAAAGAGATAAATTTTTGTCTTTCATAGGGGGACGACAATAGATAATACCTAAAAAGAAAACCCAAGCATATTTTTAGAGTCATGAAGATCAATGTCAAAATAATCAGCTAAATGATGTAAAAATGCTTATGCTCTCGTGAAGACCATTTAAAACTAAGCAGCAGAATGAAGAAGGAGCACTTTGGGTACAGCAATTAAGTGCTTGGCTGATAACCAAAAGGTCATCAGTTCAAACTCACCAGCAGCTCTATGGGAGAAAGATGTGGCAGTCTGCTTCTATAAAGATTTACAGCCTTAGAAACTCTGTATGGCAGTTCTACCTTATTCTATAGTATCACTATAGGTCAGAATCAACTCAGTGGGAATGGGTTTAGGTTTTGTCTAGGAGAATGAAGACTTCTATTTTTATTAATAAAAATTGCAAAGTAAACTCCGTAATCATTGAAATATATGATTTTGGCAAAAGAGAAACTTCAAGAGAAAAGGAAATACTCAGAACTACTCAATAACATTCTGCAAAAGTACTGCATTGTGAATAGTCGAACCTAGTATTAAAATATAAAGCTACAAAAATTAAAGTAGTTTAGTACTGTTACATATATAGACAGGTCAGTAACAAAACTAGAAAATCAAGAAATATAATTAAATACATATGAAAATTGAGTACTTGGTAAATATAACATTCCTACTCAATACGGAAAAATAAATTATTCAATATCCAAGTGTTAGGATACAGGTAGCCACATGGAAAAACTGATTCCTATATCAGTCTTTCTACTAAAATAATGTCCACATAGATAAATAGTTAAATGTTAAAAGTGAAAAATTAAATATAAAAGAACTTGAAGAGACCATGGAAGTTGGTGAAGCAAGACAGAAATTTCAGAATGCATAATAGAAAAAAGTAGTAAGTCTTTAAGTCTTTTATTTAAAATTTTACCTTGGCAAAACAAACACCAAGAACAAAACATTTATCAAAGTTAAACACAACCAACTGGCTATATGAGGGATCTTCAAACTGCTGGTGGAAAAAATTCCAATGTCTGTTAATTGCATTTTTCCATGAATATTTTCAAGCCCCCTCATATATTTATAACACACATAAAAGAAAATGAATTTCTTTAACATATATGAAAGTACTCAGTGTATTCAGATTTTTCTTTTCCTCCAAAGAGGCCAGAATTTTAAAGTTTTATGTGAATCTCCATATTTTTAAATACTGACAGTAATTCAAATTTAAAATACTGTGTAGGCCAAAGAAAAATCATTTTAGGGAGCATAGCAGGGACCACAGGTCTAGAGGAACATCAAAGCAGAATTCAAGGTGAGCTTTGGAGCCTTTACGGACCTGTACCAGAGGGCAGGGCAGAATAAGGATTCTTTATAGTTGTCAAAAAGCCATTTTCAAATTAAATGTGTATACATGCACACATCCTACCCCAAAACAATTAGTCTGAAGAAATAGTACTGATGTCATGTTAAGGAAGAAAACATTTCCTTAAATGGAGAGAACGTAACATACTGCATCATGCTTTTACACTGAAATGCAGAATGGTGGCAGTCTCTTCCTTCCCTTCAACTCACTTTCCAACACACTTGAAAAGGCCTATCAGCTTAAGCTAAACCCACCAGCTGCTCCTTGGAAACCCGATATATGATTGCTATGAGTCGGAACCAACTTGATGGCACCTAACAACAACAACATCAGCTTAAGCTACAGAAGTCATTAAAACTTCTGATTGCTAAAGCCTATAGTAGCTTTGAAATCAGTCCCTCTTCTGTACCTAGGTCAAAGAATATCCCTAGGCAGTTCTCTCCAAAAGAAAGGAGGTAAACAGTTGGAGTACTCCGTACTAATAATGACAACACTGAAAAGGAAATTAGGAAAGAAATGCCATTTACAATAGCCAGATAGTCTCTTTAACAGATGGTGCTGGCAGAACAGGAAATTGATATGCAAAAGATTGAAATAAGAACTTTATCTCATGCCATATACAAAGACCAACTCAGCATGAATTAAAGACCAAAATGTGAATCCCAGAATTCTAAAAGTCATCAATGAAAAAATAGGCACAAATTTAAGGTCTCT
>NW_006408803.1:398527-413139 GCF_000296735.1 Chrysochloris asiatica
CATCTCATACCAGCAATAACAGCAAAAGTTAAAAAATGCAGAGTATAAATGTTGGCAAGGATGTGGAGAGACTGGGACCCTCATACATTGCTGTTGGAAATGCAAAATGGCCCAACCACTCTGGAAAAGAGTAGGGCGCTTCCTCAGAAAGTTGGAAATAGAAATACCATATGATCCAGCAATTCCTCTACTTGGTATATATCCACAAGAAATACAATCAATAACACGAATAGCTATATGCACACCAATGTTCATAGCAGCATTATTCACAATAGCAAAAAGATGGAGACAACCTAAGTGCCCATCAATAGAAGAATAGATACACAAACTTTGGTACATACACACAATGGAATATTATTCTACCTTGAAGAATAACAAGGAAGCTGCAAGCCACTGAATAGTATCGATGAACCTTGAGGACATTAATGCTGAGTGAAATTAGTCAGTCACAAAAGCACAAATATTGCATGAGACCATTATTGTAAAAGTGTAAGTAAAGATACTTGAACCTTGTCCAGAACCTTCTGAGGAGGGACATTCCCACTAGAAAGACAAGCAGACCAACCTGGAACAGCTAGAGTGACAGAAGATTCATCTTCAAAGAAAGATCAGCAGGAAAATCCCAAAATAAAAATGTCAGTATGATTGGCTTCTACATGAATAAGCAAGTAATTTGCCTTGAAGCCATCAATTCTCTTCAGGAGAAATCCCCCTCTAAGACTGAAACTCAAAGGGAACACATGAACATGCATGTAAACTACTGGCAACCACATTGGTCTACTGGTGAGTGGAAAAGGGGGAAAGGCAGAAATGAAGAAATGGGCTGGGTTCAACCATGTTCCATAGACTCCTGTTGACCTGCTGATGAGAGAGGGAAGAGGAAGGGCTGGTTGGTCCAAAGTGTGGTGAGACCTGGGGACACCTGAGCCCATGGACAAGGACATAGCCACAGAGGGCTAGAGCTGATAGTGAAGCAGCCAGCTGATATGAAGTGAGAGGAGATGCACAAGAACACTCAAACTTGCAGATAATATCCATTTGGCCTAGCCTCAATAGCTTGATAATCAGTACTCTTACTAGAGGAAGATTTAAAAAAAAAAAAATTTTTTTTAATAAAGAAATTGAGGATAAATTGCTACAATTTGATGAACTTGACCTATACACCAACAGAGAGGGAAGGAGTCTTCACATCCAGTATCAATACTATCCCCTCTGTACACAGGGCAGATAGGGACGGGCAACTTAGATATTAGCTATCTAAAATGAGGGGACGATAAAGGCAAGAAGTGACTGGCTTACAAGGTTTCAAGAGGGAGTTTAGTTTAAGAGTGTGTGGGGTAAGAAAGAGTCCCTACTGAATAGTTTTCATCTTGTCTAGATAGGTCTGGTTAAAAGATTCTTATGATTCAACAGTGAGTAATAGTTATCATGACTAATTGCGACTGTCACAATTGTAAAAGTAGAAGTTTTGTATCAAAAACAGGGAGTAGTTAATCTTACAGTCCAGAAACAAAGGATCCCCCTAGGGCCATCAGCGGAGAAGAGCACAAGTGGAATGCGAGAATTTATCCAGAGAAGCAGCTACACCAGAGACAGAGGCAGAGATGGGGACATGGAGAGAGGGAGCAGCTGAAGGCTCTAGATTCGTGGGAAGAGAGAGACTAAGAGCTGGTGGCCAGGAGGCAGACTTACAGAATGTGCCCTTTGGTAGTGTAAATTATATATGCTTGAGTGTTTAAAATAAATAAATAAAAAGAGCTAAAGTGAATAGAGAGAAATACTGTTAGCTGACGGTACATGGAGGGGGCTATAATCATTGTAATGAAAAAAGGTGTATGATTTGTTGAATGTAAAACTGATGATCTGTCCTGTAAACTTTCACTCAATTCACAATAAAAACTTAAAAAAAAAGAAAAAGGAGGGCAGTACAAGAAAACGTATACTTCTCTACTTCTCTTGTATAGGTAGCCTTTACCCAAAAATGAGTGTGAGAAGAGAGTCCTTCATGTGTATATTCTTATCTCAGTGTGTTCTTGTGTTCCGTGTGTGAATATCACAAACAAAAGAATGTATATCTAAATGTTAGTAATAATCTTAGACGATGGGTTAGTAGTGACTTTCGTTTTCTTCTAGGTGATTTTCAATATTTGAGATTGAGTCAAAAATTATCTGCACACTGGCTATAATAAAATGTCTGTTCATGTCCACAATTGATGACAACACTCAACATGCACATGGAATGATTCTGTCAAACACAAGACCAATAGTGGATTATGTGGCAAGTCATTTGCCACATATGAAATATGGCTCTGCATATGAAATAATCTATGACAGATTTGGGTTTCGAAAAGTTTATACTTCTTCCAACACAGGTTTGCTTGCTTTTCTGGTAGTCTGTGTTATCCCTAATATTCTCCAACATTATAATTAAAATTCATTAATTCTTCTAGATACTTTCTTACTCATTGCCTCACTTTTACATGCAAATGCTGTTGCTGTTAAGTGCTGCTGAGTCGGTTTCGACTCATAGAAACACTGTACAGGTTTCCAACGAGTGGCTGGTGAGCTTGAACTGCTGAACTTGCAGTTCAAACTGACTTTGTAGTCCATGGTGCCACACCAGGACTCCATGCACATGAGGCTATTGAAAATGCCATGACTTGTTGTCAGGTGCACTTCAGTCCTCAAATTGATAGCTTTGCTCTTGAATACTTTAAAGAGGTCTTACGAAGCAGATTTGCCTAATGTAATATGTTATTTGATTTCTTCATTGCTGCTTCCGTTAGTGTTGTTGGCGGACCCAAGCAAAATGAAGTCTTTGACAACTCCAATATTTTCTCCACTTATCATGATGCTATTTATTGGTTGAATGATGAGGATTTTTGTTTTCTTTACATTGAGGTGCAATCCATACTGAAGATGGTGGTGTTTGATCTTCATCAATAAGTATTTTAAGTTCTCTTCCCTTTCAGCAAGCAAGGTTGTATCATCTGCATATCACAGGTTGTTAATGAGTCCTCCTCCAAATCTGAAGCCATGTTTTTCTTCATATAATCCAGCTTCTCGGATTATTTGCTCAGCCTATAGATTGAATAAGTATGGTGAAAGAATACAACCCTGGTGTACACCTTTCCTGATTTTAAACCATTCAGTGTTCCCTTGTTCTGTTAGAACAACTGCCTCTTGGTCTAAATACAGGTTCTTCATGAGTACAGGTAAGTGTTCTGGGATACTCATTCTCTACAGTGTTGTCCATATCTTGTCACAATTGAAAGCCTTTGCACAGTCAATAAAACATAGGTAAACATCTTTCTGTTATTCTCTGCTTTTAGTCAAGGTCTATCTGATGTCAGCAGTGATGTCCCTCATGCAACATCCTCATCTGAATCTGGTGTGAATATCTGGTAGTTCCTTCTCAATGAACTGTTGCAACCTCTTTTAAATTATCTTTAGCAAAATTTTACATGCCTGTGATAGTCATGATATTATCAGATAATTTTCACATTCCATTGAGTCACCTCTCTTTAGATTGGGCACAAGTATGCATCTCTGTATTACATCTGTTGGCCAGGTAAGTGAGTTTTAGATTTCTTGGCATAAATGAGTGAGTACCTCCAGTGCTGTCTCAGTTTGCTGAAAGATTTTAATTTGTATTCCATCAATTATTGGAGCCTTGTTTTTTGCCAATGCCTTCAGAGCAGCTTGAATCTTCCTTCAGTGCCCTTGTTTCTTGATCATATGCTACCTCTTGAAGTGGTTGAACATCAACCATTTCTGCAGTGATTCTGAATATATTTTCCATCTTCTTTTGATACTTTCTGCGTCGTTCAATATTTTGCCAAAAGAATCCTTCAGCGTTTCAAGTTGAAGTTTGAATTTTTATTTCAGCTCTTTCAACTCGAGAGATGCTGAGTATGTATTTCCCTTCTGGCTTTCTAACTCCTAATCTTTGCACATTTCATTATAACATTTGACTTTGTCTTCTGGAGACGACCTTTGAAATTTTCTGTTTGGCTCTTTTACCTCATTTCTTCAATTTGCTTTAGCATATCTATGCTGGATAGCAAATTACAGAGTCTCTTGTGACATACATTTTGGGCTTTAATTTTTTCCTTGTGTTTTTAACAAACTTTTGCTTTCTTCCTGTAGGATGTGTTTGATGTCATCCCACAATTATTTGGGTTTTCTGTCATTAGTGTCTAATGTATCAAATCTGTTCTTGATATGATCTCTAAATTCAGGTAAGACATGTTCAAGATCAAAGTTTAACTCTTATGTTGTTGTTGTTGTTGTCAGGTGCCATCGAGTCGGAACCGACTCATAGTGACCCCATGCACAGCAGAATGAAGCAATGTCTGATCCTGAGCCAACCTCACCATTGCTGCCACACATTAGTCCATCAATGCTGCCACCTAGCCAATCCATCTCATTGGGGGGTCTTCCTCTTTTTCTCTGACCCTCCATCATACCAAGCATGATATCCTTCTCCAGTGACTGTTCCCTCCTGACAATATGTCCAAAGTATGAGAGATGAAATTTATCCGTCTTGGCTTCAAAGGAACACTCTGGCTGCACTTCTTCCAAAACAGATCTTTTGGCTCTTTAATTTTCTACAGCTTTAGCTTGAATGCATATGAGCAATTGAATGCATATTCCACAGTCAGCCCCTGACGTTGATGTGGCTGATGATATTGATTCCCTCCCCACCCCTCTTTTCCCAATGACGGTGTCAGTTAAATTTCTGTGTATTCCATCTAGTCAAATCTATGTGTATTGTCACTTTTTATGTTGTTTTAAAAGGTATTTGCAACTCTTTTTTGTGGTACCAGGGAGGCTGCCGGCTGCTTCACTATGAAGCTGAACATTTCCTTCCCAGCCACTGGCTGCCAGAAACTCGTTGAAGTGGATGATGAATGCAAGCTTCGTACCTTTTATGATAAATGAATGGCCACAGAAGTTGCTGCTGACTCGCTGGGTGATGAGTGGAAGGGTTATGTTGTCCGCATCAGTGGTGTGAACAATAAGCAAAGTTTTCCCATGAAGCAGGGCATTTTGACCCACAGCTGTGTCCATCTGCTTCTAAGTTAGGGGCATTTCTGTTCTATAACAAGGAGAACTGGAAAAAGATAGTGCAAATCTGTCAGAGGTTGTATTGTGGATGCTAACTTGAGTGTTCTCAACTTGGTTATTATAAAAAAAGGAGAGAAAGATAATCCAGAACTGACAGACACAACTGTGCCTCATTACCTGGGGCCCAAGAAAGCTAGCAGGATCTGCAAACTTTTCAATCTTTCTTAAGAATATGATGATATCTGCCAGTATGTTGCAAGAAAAACCACTGAAAAATCCAGGACCCAAATGCCCAAGATTCAGCATCTTGTTTCTGCACGTGTCCTGCAACACAAACATTGGAGTATTGCTCTGAAGAAACAATGCACTAAGAAAAATAAGGCAGAGGCTGCAGAATACCCCAAGCTTTTGACCAAGAGGATGAATGAAGCCAAAGAAAAAGTCAGAAACAGATTGCCAAGAGACGGAGGCTGTCTTCTTTGAGTGCTTCTACCTTTAAGTCTGAGTCTAGTAAAAAATAAAATAGATTTCTATGTGTGACAAATAAACACACTCATATTAAATCTCCTTAAAAAAAAAAAAAAAGTATTTGCAGTAAATAGGACTCCTGGTTTGGCATATAAGATAAGTGTTCGAACACAAGGTTGAATTGAACCACAAGGTCAGTAGTTCAAATTCACCAATCACTCCTCTGAAACCCTATACAGGTCACTACGGGTCGGAACTGACTTGACAGTATATAATGACAACATTATGTGATCTCATGTATCATTTTTATTACCAAGGGCATATTTTCCAACTACTGATACTTCTTTGTTTCCAATGTTTACATTCTAATCACTAATAATTATCAAAACATCTTGATTGCATTTTTGCTCATTTCAGATTGAAGAACTTGGTAGAATTCTTCAATTTCATGTTCATTGGCTTTAGTGGTTGGCGTGTAAATTTGAACAATAGTGATATTAACTGGTCTTCCTTGTTGTTATTAAGTGATATTGAGCCAGTTTCGACCCATAGCGACCCTGTATATGGTTTCCAACAAGCAGCTGGTGTGCTTGAACTGCCGACCTTGTGGTTCAAATAGACTTTGGAGTCCATCACATTAACCCACAGCACCACACCAGGACTTCTGGTCTTCTGTGTAGGAGTGTAGATATTATCCTATCACAGACAGCATTACACTTGTAGATAGATTTTGAAATGTTCTTTTTGATGATGAATGTGATACCATTTCTCTCTAATTTATAATTTATGACATAGTAAACCATGTGATTGTCAGATTCAAAATGACCAGTGCCAGTCTATTTCAACTCACTAATGCTTAGGATAGTGATGTTTATGCGTTCCATTTCATTTTTAACAGCTTCCCATTTTCCTAGATTCATGCTTCATACATTCCATGTTCTAATTATTAATGGATGTTTACAGCTATTTCTTCGCATTTTGAGCTGTGCACTATCAGCAAATGAAGGTCACAAAGGCTTTATACCATAAAGATCACAAAATACTCTGTGTCTGGATACAGATAAACTTAGAATAGGCATCATCTCCTTGTTTTAGAATTGGGACTTGCAGAATGTCTTTGATTCTTGTCACTGTAATACTGTCTTTGATGTTTGTATAACAAATGAAAACAAATATTTTTGGAAATATAAATATCTCTACATTTCTCTGCATTTTATAAAATGTGGATTGTTGAAAAAATAAGAGATCTGGGGAAGACATTTAAAATTCCACATCTTTCAAATGCACTGTTGGCTGCAACACTGCTAGTATTAGCTACAATTACACTGTACTTGACATTGCCTTTACCCTTTTATGTAGCAGCATGTGTGTCTCCTGACCCACACAAGAGAAACAGGATAGAAAATAAGTCATTGCAAACGTAGCTTTGATGTTTATCCAGCCACACACTGTGATAGCACTTCCTCTTTTGAAGTGCTGATGTATAGAACAGGCTAGAAGGGCAAACAGCCTTGCCAACTCTCAGGCAGCAGGACTGCCACAAAAGCTAGTCCAGTTTTTAAAGGCAAATATTTCAATACAACATAGCTCACTTTTTGTGTTCTAGGTGAAGGATTCTATGTATGCTAATTGCACAAGGGGAAAAAATTGCTCATTCTCCTCTGAATTTCACTTTCTTTCTCTCTCCTTTTATTTTACTTTATTTATAGGAAAAACACTGGACTTCCAGTCACAAGGTCAATGGCTGAAACCTACTAGCTGCTCCTTGGAAACCTTATATAGGGTCACTGTGAGTTGGAACTTAATCAATGGCACATAGCAACAACAACAATAAAGACATATGCTTTAGGGGATAGAAATCTAAGCATATGAAACTCTCTAACCATTAAGTTACATGAATCTCCAGCATGGTAACAGGGACACACACTTATACAATGAGGCATCTCCCTCTCCTCTCCTGTCCTCTCCTGTCCTCTCCTTTCCTCTCCTCTCCTGTCCTCTCCTCTCCCGAGAAGTGAGGAAAGTTCATATGTATTAAAGGACCAAAATCCAAGCGTTACAGCCACTCTTCTCTTATACACATCTTCAAATTCAAATGGTCTTAGAATTGGAAACTCATTAAACAAATTGACTTTTTATATCATAGAATATATTTCCCTTAAAAAAACAAAAGACTTAAATGGTGAGAGAACTCGGTGCCTGTCTGGTGTAGCAAAACCCAATTTCTCAACTTAGTTCATTTACCAAGCCTTGGTCTAGAGGTCTCCTGTCTAATGCCAGATTCCTCCACCTCAGTTCTAGAATTCTGTCTTTACAGTTGCTCTCTTCCAAAGTATTAATGATAAGAAATTTTATGATTTAAATGAAAATAACTTTTATTATATAAGTTTTACACTTTTTTATATAAGCTCTTAGACGTTTAAAACACATACTCACAAACAGATAAACACAGATTAGGTACTCAGAATCTTAATCTTAGATAATTGCTAACTATGCTATGCCACACAAGTGTATTTTAAAGCTCTAGTAAATTCAAGTTTGTCTTTAAGCCAATGCCATTTTTTCACTAATAGATTGGACATTCTTTCCTTTGAGAAAATCAGGTAGCTTCTAGAACGTGAGTGTGTAGTTTTTATAAGATCGTTTCTATATTGCCCTAGTAACCAACTATTTTCATCTTAATATTTTATTTCCATAAACCATGAGTCCAAATTAGAGAAAAATATTTTACCGTAATTAAGAAGTAATATTTTCTTTTGTGCATTAATTTATAAAATATTCAAAAAATATTACAGCATTAATAGAGATTTTTAAGACTAATATTGTTATTTAGGAAGGTAAGTTTTTGTACTCATTATCAAGATCTTCTCAAAGTATATGTAATAATACTTTAATATGTAAGATCCTCTCAGATAAATTATAAATTAACATTGACAATTATGTACCAAATGATACCTGAAGTAAATGCCTTTGCAATCTAATTTATGAAAAATAATATAAATACAGAAACTTAAAATGCTATGATTTTCATATTTGATTGCTATTATTAAAAGAACATACTTACTCTTCCATGTAGATTTTCCTGAAAGAAAAGGGGGGAAAAAGTGAATTTATGTAAATCCACATATTTGGGGTACTATGCAAACATTATAAAACTTTTATTATTCTACAATGTAAACTAATAAGCAATTTTCATGAATCTGTTATAGAATTGGCTTGATTATTTTATAATCATGTCCCTAACATTTTCTCTTAGTTTTTTTTTTTTAATGCTTTATTTAATGTTAAAGATTTTTTATTTTTATTTCATGCTTTATTTAATGTTAAAGATTGTCTATTTAGATTGTTGTTGTTGTTGTTAAGTACCGTGGAGTCGGTTCTAACTCATAGTGACCCTGCACAGGGTTTCTGAGGCTGCAAATCTTTACAGGAGCAGAACACCTCATCTTCTCCCATGGAACTGCTGGTAGTTTCCAACTGCTGACTTTGAGGTTGGCAGCCCGACTCGTAACCACTACACTACCAGAGCTCCTTTTATTCAGATTATAGTTAGTAAATTTTGATAATTGGCAAATACATTGAATTGAAGTTTTTCTTAATGTTATTTAAAAAAAAGTTTTAACTAGCAGTAGGAGAAATCAAGATTACAAAAGAAATGCTTGATTGGCTTGCAGAAAACTATTATAATGTCTTTGTATTTGTTGTTGTTGTGAAGTGCTGTTGAGTCAGTTCCGACCCATAGTGACCCTGCATAGGGTTTCCAAGGAGTGACTGGTGAGCTTGAACCACCTAGCTTGTAGTTCAAACGGCTTTGCAGTCTTTGTATTTAGTTATACAAATTATAAACAGTTCACCTACTCAATAAAGTAATTGTTGCTAAAACCGTCACTAGGTATTGCTCCCTTATATTGGTTACCTTCACTGGGCTGCTAACCAATCTATCAGAGGTTTGAAGCCATGAACCATTCTGCAGGAGACAAATGTGGCAGTCTGCTTCCACAAAGTCTTACAGCTGTGGAATCCCTATGGGGCAGTTCTATTCTGTCCTAAAGGGCTGCTATGAGTCAGAATTCACCTGTTGGTACTGGTTTTGTTTTGAGATTGTAGCCTTCCCTGACTACCCTGAAAAAAAAAAAAAAAATGTTGTACCTGTCCTCCCTATACTCTTGATCACCATTGTCTGCTTTATTTCTTCTCATAGCACCTGTCACTTTCTAATATAGTCTATATCTTATTTAGTTAGCTGATTGCATATATCTCCTCTCTATAAGGGCAAGGTTTAATGCTTGCTTTGTTCACTGCTGTATCCCCAGTGTGGAAAAAGTGACCAGTACAATAAAAACCCAAACAAAACCATTGCATTCATTCATTAGCAATACAAAAGTGGTAAGTATTCAAGTTAAATTTAAGGAACAAAGGTGATAAGTGTTTTTTCTCTAAAAGATGTAAGTGGCTATTTGTTGTTAGGTGTGTAAGGTAACTTTAGCGACCCCCATATAGGGTTTCTGAGGCTATTAATCTTTGCAGGAGCAGAAAATCTCATCTTTTTCTTGTTGAGTGATTGGTTGGCTTGAACCATCAACCTTGTGGTTGGCAGTCCAGTCCAGTGTGCTTACTGGCACTTAACAACAACAATAAATACTCCATAATTGTGGAAAAGAGTGTTCTATATAAAGCACATTGTTTCCTCAGATATGAATGGAGCAGATGTTGCTGTCCAAAACTTCCTTGTTGGGATTCAACCTTTGACTTATGATGATTTTTTTCAATCAGCTGTTATCCAAGTTTTAGGTAATTATTATAAGTGCTGCTGATGAGCTCTTCTAAAGAATTGAAGCAAATTGCACCACCAACACTTGCCCTTCTGTGCATTTCCTTTAAGTTCACAATCTTTTCCTGGCTTCTATGTCCTTTGGAAGTATTACATTGCACCAATGCTCTATGGATCATATACCAGACAATTTTGGGAGAAAATTAGTACAAAAACAAAGTGATTTTCTATACAAACAAGCAGGTAAACAATGTAATCATTTGGAATCAAACATACTTTGAAGTCGAAAGGAAGAAAACACATTAAAAAGTCTGTTTCTATTTCATTTATTTCAGTCAAGAGTAAATATTGTAATATATAATACAGCATAATCATGTTAATGTAAGTATAACATTTTATAAAAAAGAATGTAGAGATTTCCTAGTAGAGGAAATCACAAGATACGGAGTAGTGACACTACATTATAATATGTTCCTTTATTTGCTCTAAATTTTAAAAAATTTCCTTTCAAGGGTATAACTTTCCAATTTAACTACAACCTAGAACAATTCAAGAAGGAGCAAGTTAAACTGTTTCCTTTTAACCTTTTATGGGATAAATTAATTTAATATATCTTCTACCCCACTTCCTATCCTCATGGGATTATTACAATTCAACTAACAATTAACAAAGGTTTTACTATGGCTATTCCTTGAATGAATTCCTGGTGTGGCACTGTAGGATCAGCACTGGACTTTGAGTCACAAGATCAGCAGTTCAAAACCACCAACTACTCCTCAGAAACCCTATACAGTGTCACTATGGGTCGGAACTGGCACTTAACAACAACAAAAACAACACTCCTAAAGTATCATAGTCTTTGTTCAAACATGATGCCACCAGACAAGGAACAGAAAGCATTTCCAAGGTGATTTTAGTTTTCACTTACACTAGCCCATTAGAATATGAAGAATTATAAAATTAGATAAATTGAGATCTATTACTTTAGGTTTTTCTCTGCATCTAGATGACTAGAAGTTTGAAGTTTTCCTGCTGAGGATGATGGTCTTGATTGTTGTTGTTGTTGTTAAGTGCCATCGAGTCGGTTCAGACCCACAGTGACCCTATATAGGGTTTCCAAGGGGTGACTGGTAGGTTTGAATCAACAATCTTACAATTCAAACTGACTTTGTGGTCTAGTGCATTATCCTGCAGCGTTACACCAGGAAGAATAAAATTATAAACGTATTTATAATAGCTAGACTTGACGTAAGAAATATATCTTCCCTCGATACAAAAAGTTAGCAAAGACCCTTCATTCTTTTTCTATTACAAAATAAACAGATTTTTAGAGCCTGTGAAACACAGAGGAGAATTGGGAGGTATTTATAATCAGAAACACAGAGACAGGATGCAGCAGACAGGCTATTCTAATTATAGCACTTGCATTTATAGTCACTCCATTTTTCACTTTTCATAATGGATCAGGGATCTTAAATAACCCCTAAAGAAACTAAGCCATTGGATCCTTAGCAAATAACTTTCATACATTTAGAGACTGTATTAAAATAACACTTCATGTTTATTTTATGGGTCGGAACCGACTTGATGGCACTTAACAACAACAACAACAATGGGATTCTGGATCACTAAGGAGTCTCACTAAGGTGCTCTGGTAGTGTAGTGGTTACGAATCGGGCTGCGAACCGCAAGTTCAGCAGTTGGAAACTACCAGCTGTTCCCCAGGAGAAAGATGAGGCTTTCTGCTCCCATAAAGATTTACAGCCTCAGAAGCCCTGTACAGGGTCCCTATGAGTCAGAACTGACTCCACAGCACATAACAACAAAGAGATTCTGTAAATATTCCTTGTTGAAGAAATAAAAACTTGAAGCTTTCTAATACATTGGCCAAAGATGCAGATGTGGTGTTTGTTTCTGGATTGTTTTATTCTTTTCTTTGTTTTTGTGCTGTTCGGTGCTGTTGAGTTGGTTTCAACTCCTAGTGATCCTATGTCCAACAGAGTGAAACACTGCCTGTTCCTGCACCAATCTGACAATTCTTGTTATGTTTGAGACCATTGTTATAGCCACGGTGTCAATCTATCTCATTAAAGTCTTCTCTTTTTCACTGACCTTCAACTTTTCCATGTCTGTTCTTCAGGCACTGTTCCCTCTTGATAATATATCCAAAGTACACAAACTGAAGTCTTGCCATTCTTATTTCTAAGGAACCTTCTGGCTGTACTTCCTTCAAAACAGATTTGTTTTTCTGGTGGCCGATACTATGCTTAATACTCTTCATGAACTCTGTAATTCAAAGGCATCAATTCTACTTCAGTCTTCCATATTCATTGTCCAGCTTTCACATGTATACAAGGCAACAAAACAACCATGGCTTGGTCAGATCCACCTTTTGTCTTCAAAGTAACATTTTTCCTTTATTTACTTTAATAAAAAGAGATCTTTTGCAGCAGATTTGCTCAATGTAATATGTCACTTGATTTCTTGGCTGCGTTCATGGACATTGATTGTGGATCCAAACAGAATGAATTCCTTGACAACTTTAATATTTTCTCTGTTTATCAAATGTTGCTTATTGGTCCAGCTGTGAGAAAGTTTATTTTCTTTATGATAAGGTAAACTCCATACTGAATACTGTAGTTTTTGCTCTCTAAGAGCTTCAAGTCTTCTTCAGTTTCAGCATCTGTACATTGTAGGTTGTTTATGAGTCTTTCTCCAGTCCTGATGTCACATTCTTCTTCATGTAGTCCAGCTTCTCAGAATATTTTCTTAGCATATAGATTGAATATATAAAGTGAAAAGGTACAACCCACAGTTTACCCTTGCTCTGTTTGAACAACTGGCTCTTAGTCAATATACAGGTCTGCATAAGCACAACTAAGTATTCTGGAATTCTCATTCTTTGCAATATTATCCATAGTTTGTTATGATCCACGTGGTTGAATGTCTTTGCATAGTCAATAAAACACAGATAAACATCTACTTTGGTTTCAGCCAAGATCTTTTTATATCAGCAATGATATCCCTCATCCCAAGTCCTTTCTAAATCTACCTTGAATTTTTCATAGTTTCCAGTCAATGTATGTATGGCTGCAACCATTTTTAAACTACCTTCAGCAAAATTTCACTTGTGTGTGATGTTAATTCTATTATTTGACCATTTCCACTTTCTGTTGGATCACCTTTCTTTGTAATGGAAAGAACTATGAATCTCTTCCAGTCCGTTGGTTGGTCATGTAGCTGTCTTCCAAATTTCTTGGCATAGACCAAGTAAGCACCTCCATCTCGGCATCTGCTTGTTGAAACACTGGTATCCTGTCAAATTTATCTTGGGATTTCTTAGGTTTTTTGGCAAAGCCTTCATTTCAACTTGGACTATACCACTGGTTCTTGATCATATGCCATCTCTGGTAATTGCTGAACATTGACCAGTTGTTTTTGGTACCGTGATTCTGTGTATTCCTTCCATCTTTTTCTTTCTTTTTTTCCTTAAGTTTTTATTGTGAATTGAGTGATAGTTTACAAGGGAGAACATTAGTTTTACACTCATTCTATCGTATTTTGTTTCATTGCAATGATTACAATCCCCTCCACAAATCATCATTCAACAGTATTTGCTTCTATTCCCTCTGTTTTTTTTTTTTGGATGTACACCAAAACACTCAGAAATATACAATCATTCAGCACACAGCCCCTCTCCCTCCATGAGTCTAGAGTACCCAGCTGCTTCATCTCTCCATGTCATCATCTCTTTCTCCATATCTGGTGTCACTGCTTCTCTGAATAGGGTCACACACTCCGCTCCTCCTCTTCTCCCTTGATGGTCCCAGGGTCCTCCACTCCTGGACTGCAAGATCAACCATTCTTCCCTTTTTACTACAAAACCTCCACCTTTACAGATGTGACAATTGCCATCTGTCATGATAAAAATTGCTATTGAATCATGAGTCTTATCCCCATCTCCTTTTACCAGCCTCTTCTAGACAGGATGAAAACCACACAGTGGATATTCTACCTTCCCCCACACACTCTGAGACTAAAATCCTTCTTGAAAACTTGAAAGCCAGTCACTTCATGCCTTTATAGCCCCCAGATTTTAGGTAGCCAATGTCTAAGTTGCTCATCCCTATCAACCCTGTGTAATGAGGGGATGGGAATGATTCTTGCTGTGAAGATTCCTTCCCTCTTAGATGGTATTTTAAGCAACTACATCCATAAGTATAGGTCAAGTTCATCAAATTGTAGCAATTTATACTTGTCATCTTTATGTAATATGAATGTGTATATATATTTGGATGTAATA
>NW_006408803.1:416125-424302 GCF_000296735.1 Chrysochloris asiatica
GTAGTTCTTAACTCAAGTGTGTATTCACAAATCACCTCAGGGAGCTTGTTAAAAGTGCAGATTCCTGGGCTGAGTTTCCATCCATTTTTCTTTTTTAAAAAATTTCCATCTTAGGTGGAACATAGGAATCTGCTAATACATCCCTTCTAATCAGATTCGTATACCAAGAACTCATATACTAAGAAACACAGACCTAACTTTCTGTAGTAAAGCATGGTCCTAACTTTGCAAAGTTATTCAAAATTATTTTCTAGATACGAATATTATTTTCTCTTTTGAAACATTATGGCTACAAAGAATAGTCAAAGGCTATGAACCCAAGTCTTTTACAAAGTCAGGAAATATGCATTTCTGCCACCCTTTTGGAAATTAGTCTTGAAATGTACCATGGCAGTTTATGGTCTATTATTTAGATTAACTCCTGTACTGTTATTAAACTTTCCAGATGGTTTTGTTTATCTACTCAACTGGAAGGCAAGAATTATATACACACATATGTATATATTTCAACATTGCCTCATACTCTTAATAAATATTGATTAAGCCCTCAATAAACATTTTAATTCTGGTTAAAATGCAACCTAACTTGCTTGAATAACCTCTTTAGTTTCGCAAGCATGAAGCCACTTCTCTCGTTCATAGTGCTTCAAACCAAGTTGTTCCAATATCCCCTTGCAAGGCAGAAATGAAGACCATGCCTAATATTCATTAGAAATTGACAACTGTGCAATTGAGCTCCATTATTTAGCCACAAGGAAAAGGCAGAGCAACAGTAATAGCTTTGATTGATTACTTGGCAAGTGACACCAAGCCCTTAGGGTGTTCCAGAATCTGTTTGGCCTATAAACCTGTTTGAAAACCTGTGTCTCAGAAGTTAAAGCTTAGCTCAAATGAGGTCAATATTATAGTTATGCTAACGATTCTACTACTCTCAGCCTTTTGACAGGCCGGTACAATTAATCATTAACTTTGTTTTCAAGGAAAGACAACTTTTGGGAAAATGTTTCTAATTTAAGCGATTTGATTTCATTTTGATTTTCCTTCCCTTAAGAAATAGTTCTGCCAATCTTGATTCCTTTGGACCTTATGCTTTCTAAGCCTTCATTCCTTCCAATGCCTTAAGTTCAGAATGTTTCTGAATACACAAGATTTAGGGCATCACCAGGGAGATAACTTTAGGCTCTGTAAAAAGAGGAAATAAGCCATCGGATCTGAAAGTAATTTTTGATAATAGAGACTTCACAGGTTCTCAAAATCACCTTTGGCTTTAGCTGCTTTTTAAGGGTGTAATGCTGAGCTGGAGTCCTGACGTGGTGCTGTAGTATAAGCTCTGGACTGCTAACCACAAGGTTGGTGATTCACTACCAGCCGCTTCTCAGAAACCTGGTGAATTATTCTGCGAGACCTGTTTATTTCTCTTAAGATTAAGGTCAAAGCTTAATGGCTAATAAAGTAGCATTTGTTCCCCTCCAAACAGGCCAGTTATGGTCAGTAACTAGGAGTATACATCCAAAGCACATTCTTTTAGTCTTTTCCCCAGGATGGGCGTTGAGTGATGATCTCAGATGTTAATCATGCTAATCTGTTCATTTTACTATGAGGTTTCCCTCTTTATTTCTAGAAATTGAAAATGGAAAATGACCCTGGATAGAAAGTTATTGAATCAGGTCTTGCCACATGTGTGAAAAAAAGGTATCAAGTTCACTTACATCCAGTATTATCAAGTTCACTTACACCCAGTATAACACTCTATTTTCTCCTATGTAAAGAGAACTTTGGTAAACAGTCCTGGTGTGGTGCTCTGGGTTAATGCATTGGATTGAAAAGTTGCTTGAATCGCAAGTTCGGCGGTTCAAGCTCACCAGCTGCTCCTCAGAAACCCTATGCAGGGTCGTTATGGGTTGGAACTGACTTGATGGCACTTAACAACAACAACAACAAAGAGAACCTGCACATAGACAACTTAGCCCCTAATGTGTGCCTTTACTACCATAGATCCTGCTTCAAACTTTAATGTTTCTCTGAATTGGTTTGCTGACACTGAACTAAACCAAAAGTTGTGGAATTTAAAAGTTTCTCATCATATTAAGCTTCTTAAAGGCAGGGCCTGTGTCTTATTTATTTTTTATTCACACCACTCACATCTGTGCTTGCATAGGCACTAAATTAATACATGCAGTTTAAAGACTTCAATGAATATAATCTTTTCCATTGGCAAGAAAAAGATTAGGAAACTGCAATTATTTAATGTCCACTTGAGAGGCCGTGGTAGCAAAGTAGATTACGAGCTAGGCTGCTGGCACTCTGAGAGAGAAAGATGACGCTTTCTACTCCCTTAAAGATTTAAAGCCTCAGAAATCCTACACAGGGTCACTATGCGTTGGAGCCAACTTGGTGGCACACAACTGCCAAACAGAGGACCCTAGAAGGAATCCTGGTGGCATAGTGGTTTATGTGTTGGGCTGCTAACCACAAGGTCAGCATTTCGAATCCAAGATGAGGCTTCCTGCAGGGTAAACCTCTACAGCCTTGGAAACCCTTATACATGATCACTGTGAGTCAGAACCAACTTTATGGCCCACAACAACAGAGTGCACAAAAGGGGTCCTATCTGGTATTGTAGGATAAGCACTGGACTGCTAAACACAAGGTTGACTATTTAAACCCTTCAGTTGCTCCTGGAAACCCTACATTGCGTCAGGCTACTTGGAATCAGAACTGAGCTGCAGGAATTTAACAACAACAAAGAAGACACTAAAATTAACTATATATTTTTTAATCTCTCAGGCTCAAGTTCAACACTCTTTCAGACTCAGTTCTGATACAGAAGGCATCTCCCATCATAGACACAGTTAGTTTCTCAATTTCATTTTAATTCAGCCATATCTTCTTGCCCACATTGTTGTTATTGTTACTTGTCATGGAGTCTGTTTTTGTTTGGTAAATTTCTGGCCTAATTGAGATCTTTACACACTGAGATAATCCTTAGCTGTATAGGACCATAATAAAACCATTGGGTAAGCTGTGGAACAGAACAATAATATTGATGCATGTGATAGAAAACTGTATATATAGAAATATATCAAACATATACCCATATTTATGCAAATAAATGAGATCAGAAGAAAATGTCAACTGTGGTTAGTAAAAGATGGTAGAATAGCAAGGATTTTAAAACATCTTATGATACGTTGCTATTTTTTAAGATTATTATAGTGAATAATAGTTCTTGAAGGGGAAAAAATGCACATTATATAGTATACTTCCTCAACCCAAAGTTTCAGGGCTGAAGAAAGGGACATGACTCAATGTCCTCAATATGAAGTGAAACACACTTGAACTGGGCCTTACTTGTCCTCCTCATCCCCTGTTCTCCCTTCCCTGCATCCCATTGGGCCAGGGGAAGAGGAGGACTATTCATTTCCCTAACTTCAGTGACCCATGTTGTCACGCATATTCCTTAAACTCTGTGGGAGCAGGTGAATAGTACCACCTTTAAGGAGAGGCTTTTCTTTCATATTTCAATTTTTGATGTTCCTTTTTTTATCTGTATGGAGTCCTGAATCTTCTCCCATGTTTATTTTTATTCATCCTTGCAGGGGGTATAGAGGGGGAGCCAATCAGGGCTTCTGGCATGTGAGCTTTACATAAAGGAAACACAATGCAGAGTTCCTTGTAAGCTTCATAAAACACAGGATTTATGTGAGCCCTTTCATCTATATCCATTCATATTGCTGCCCTGCTAGGCAGCTGAGAGTGGATGAAAGTCATCATTTGAAAAGGCCTTACTTTAAGGACTGGATACAGTGGCTCAAATGTTGCTTCAGCTCTTCTTCCTTTTCATACGACTCTAGTACACTGTGTGCTTCGTCATGCTGATAGCAGTAGATTTTATAAGTATCTTCCAGTGGACCTTTAATCTGCAAGAATACGTCTCCTGATAAATGCAAAAGAAAAGCAAAATGACATAAAGTCAGATCAATCTGGCACCTAACATGTTTATTATTTTATAGTGTTAAATGTTAAAAAGTTGGTTGGGTCTGCTTTATTCAGGAGAACGAAGAGTCTGAATGTTTTTTCCCCCCTTTTACTGTCTCTCCTCTCTCCCCAATCCTCTTTCTCCATCCCCTTTCTCTCTTTCCTCTTTCCTTTCCCTTTCATTTTTTCTTTCTATCTCACCTTCCCTCTCTTCCCCTTGCCTTTCTTCTCTCCCTCTCTTCCTTCCTTCATTTCATAAAGAAAAATATGAAAAGCTTAATGGGAATAGGTAGCAAAAGAAGGCTGGTTTTCTCAAAGGTGACTTTGTTTGCTGGCTTAGTGGAGCATCATTGAATTCATACACTTCCGAGTTTGTTAGTATGAGTTTGAATCAGGCTGTGCTATAGATTGACTTCGCAGCTTGTGAACTCTTTACTATTACATATTGTCCCTATTATATGGATGAGAAAACTGTTTCCTCATCTAAACGTTAGGAACAACAATAGACACAACTTTACAAAATCATTATGAAAAGTAAGAGATAGCATGTGTAAAGATCAGAGCACAGTGCATATATTAAAGTGCAGTATTTCATGTTAATTTGTTTGAGGTGTGGGACATACAATTCTAAGTGCTTTATAAGTTACTTTTCACTATTTATTACACTAAATTTCTTGGTATTCTCTGAAAGGCAACCAACAGAGTTTATAGAAATAAGGTATTTCCTTATATGTGATGATAAAAAGAATAGAGCCATTATTCCTATGGAAAATCTCTTGGATAATACCATGAACCAAATTTATGACTGTCTGTTCATAAACCAGCATGGACTATCTGTATCCATCCTTTGGGTATCACAAAAAAAATTGGATCTGTAACTGATTGATCAACTAAATATTAGACAATAGTTTGATATAATGATCCATGCCACCGTTTAAAAATATTTGGAGTAAGCATCTACTGGAGTCCTGGTTGGAATTGTACGATAAGCACTTAACTGCTAACTGCAAGTTCAATGATTCAAACCTACCAGCCGCTCCTCAGAAACCCTTTGTAGGGTTGCTATGATTCAGAACTAACTAGATACCACTTAACAATAAAAAAACAACAAGCATCTACTACCTAACCTCCAAAACAAGGTCTGGAGATCAACTTCTAAAATTTCAGTCACAACTGGAAGTTCACTATGAACACATGGGGTCACCAAGAGGCAGCATCAGTGCAGCAACCAGCATATTTACCCAGCGCAGCACCACGTTGGATGAATCGAGGCACAGAAAAAGTATTAGTTAGGGTCAGCTCTCAAAAACCTTACCAATTTGAGTTTGTTAAAGATTTAGAGGCTGAACTGATTGGGACGGGCAAAATTGATTTGCATAGATTAGGATCTATATAGTAACAAGTGTAAATCATTCTTCCTACAGAAAAAGTCATGCCCGTAGTATTTTCAACATGTTTTTGTACACATTAACCATGGTACTTCCTAGATTTAAAAGGAGATAAAATGTTATTTTATCCATATTAAAGATGGACAAATCTGAGCTGAGACAGTAAATGATTTTTCCATAGTCCTGCCAGTAGATGGCCAAGTCAGGTGTAGGGGCCCTATGCCTCTCATTTGATTCTTAGGTTTTAGCTCACCACATTTCAGAGTTTTTTGGTTTGTTTTTAAAGGTTTTTACTGTGAATTGAGTGAAAATTTACAGTGCAGATCATCAGTTTTACATTCAACAAATCATACCCCTTGTTTCATTACAATGATTAAAATCCCCTCCAGGTACCATCGCTTAACAGTATTTCTCTCTATTCAATTGAGCTTTAAAAAAAAACAAAACAAAACAAAACAAAAAACACTAAGGCATATATAATAATTTAAATTCCCCAAATTCTGCAAGTCTGCCTCCTGGCCACCAGCCCTTAGTCCCTCTCTTCCCATGAATCTAGAGTCCTCAGCTGCTCCCCTGCACCTCTCCCCCACTCCACCCCCATGACCCCATTTCTGCCTCCTTCTCTGGCATCATCGCTGCTTCTCTGAATAAAGTCCCACATTCTGCTTGTGCTCTTCTCCCTTGATGGTCCTAGGGTCCTTTGTTTCTATACTGTAAGATTAACCACTTCCCTGTTTTTGTTACAAAACTTCTACCTTTACAGTTGTGACAGTTGCAATTAGTCATGATAACAATTATTCACTATTGAATCATACGACTCTTATCCCCATTTCTTTTCACCAGACCCATCTAGATAAGATTAAAACTATTCAGTGGGGACTTTCTTCCCCACCCCATACTCTTAAACTAAACTCCCTCTTGAAACCTTGTAAGCCAGTCACTTTGTGCCTTTATCACAATCCATTTTAGGTAAACAATGTCTAAGATGTCCTTCACTATCTATCCTGTGTACAGAGGGGATAGCATTGATACTTTTGAAGACTCCTTCCCTCTTTGTTGGTATTTAGAGTTACTAACTCCATGAGTATAGGTCAGGTTCATCAGATTGTAACAACTTACCCTTGTTACCTTTATCAAAAAAAAAAAAGTTTTTGTTTTTTTTTTAAAATTTTCTTCTAGTCGAGTTCTGATTATCAAGCCATTGAGGCTAGGTCAAATGGATACTGTCTGCAAGTTGGGGTGTTCTTGTGCATCTCGGTTCACTTCATATCAGCTAGAGCCTTCACTCTCAGCTCTAGCCCTCTGTGGCTATGTCCTTGTCCATGCACTCAAGTGTCCCCAGGTCTCACCACACTTTGGACCAACCAGGCCTTCCTCTTCTCTCTCTTATCTCCAGGTCAACAGGAGTCAATGAACTGTGGTTGAATTCAGACCATTTCTTCTTCGCCGCCTTTCCCCCACTTCCACTCACCAGTAAACCAATGTGGTCACCAGCAAGCTTACATGCCTGTCCTTGTGTTCCCTTTGAGTTTTTGAGTTTCAGTCTTAGAGGGCAGTTTGTCCTGAAGGAACTTGATTGCTTGCTTTGATGGCTTCCTGGTGAACAGCTTGCTTATTCTAGTAGTAGCCAGTCATGCTGACTTTTTTTTTTTTTTTTTTTTTGGGGGGGGTGGGGAGTTCCTGATGATCTTTCTTTGAAGATGTATCTTCTGTTGCTCTAGCTGTTCCAGGTTGGTCTGCTTGTCCTTGCTAGTGGGAATGTCCCACCTCATAAGGTTCTGGATGGGATTCAGGATTCCACCTATGGTCCTATACTCTGCAAAGGCTTTGCAAGAGGCTTATTTCACTGGGCAAGTACTAGAACCCATTTTAGGTATTCCAATCAGTTATAGGCTGAAGATGGGCTTGTAAGTTTTCTATAATCATGTTTCCCAATATTCCTTTCTATCCCACTCAAGTGTCTATTTTATAGTAGTAGACAAGGGAAACCAATATTCATAAGACAGCCACGCATTTTAGTATTATTTCCCCTCTTCAAACTATTCCTAGATCCTTGTATCACAGAACCCTGTTGTTCCAAGTTTGAGCATGCATCACTATTAACCTCTGTCCCACTTAGGCCAAGCTTCTTGAATGATTATTTTTTCGCTTTTCAGGATGTTAGGGAAATTTTCTTCCAGAAGCTCTTCAACTATCTCCTCTGTGGACTTGTGTGATTCTTCCTATTCCAGAATGCTGATAATTCTTAAGTTATTCTTCTTCATGTTGTCCAACATGAATCTTAGGCCTTCTTCAGATTCTTATCCTTTTTTGTGCTTGCTCTTCTATCTTAATAGTGTTGGGATATTTATTTTCTAGCTCACTAGTTCTGGCTTCTATGTCTTCAATTCTACTCCTTTGCCATTTCAGTGTATTGTTCATTTCTGATATTCTATTATTAATTGTTCGGACTTCTTTCTGTAGGTTTTGAATTGTTTCCAATGCTGTATCTATCTTATTTGATAGTTCCTGTAGTGCTTTCCTGACTTCTTCCTTATTTTTCTCAACACCATTGTATAGTGTTTTGATACATTTAGTAATCATTTTTCTGAATTCCTTCTCAGGCATTTCCAAAGCCTTCCCATCTTCCAGTATGAAGTATAGGTCTCCTTCCAGCTCATTTGCCTCAGTCACTTTATCTTGTTTCTGGACATGTGCTGATACCGTCATCTGTTTCTGTTTTTTGGGCATATTCAGGAGTTATCTGTGGCCTTAATACTTAGATAGGTGTGTATTTTGGTATTTTTTATGCTTTCTGATTGCCTCCAGGTA
>NW_006408803.1:424707-441072 GCF_000296735.1 Chrysochloris asiatica
CTTGGTCTCTCCCAAGATGGCAGCTCCAGGAGCAGCTGGGCATCTTGAATTAGAAAGCAATGGATTTCTTGTTTCTGCTGCAAATTCCCCTAGCTGTCAGCCTTCCAACCTTCTAAATATTCCTTTATATGTGGTTCAGCATTCTGGCACCATCCCCTGAGATTGCTTGGTTTGGTATTCTGTGTTGTTGCTGATGGAGATCCTCACTGCACTTCTACTCTATCTGCCATCTTGTTTGTTGTCCCCACACTTCAGAGTTTTGCTGGATGATGTGAAGGTAATGCCTCTTTCAAGAACCCTGAGATCAGAATCTGAAATCATTGTCCTATAGGGTTTGTTCGATTATTTTGGGAATGACCCCATTTGGAAAAAAAAAAAAAATTATTTGAGTCTGTTTCCTCATATGTAAATTGGAAATAAGAAAAGCTCTGGAGATTAACTTGAGAATTAAATGGAATAATGGATGTGGGAATGACTGATATTGACTATTGTTCAATAAATGTACTGGCTCCTTATGCTACTAAATGATCACATAAAAAAAAAACAAAACATTTACATCCAGCTTATAAAAACTGCCCTACTTTTTTCATTTATATGTGGTTTCCCTGTGTGTGTATATTAGATTTTTGCTTGTTTTGCTTTTTAAAGAGTTCTTTTGGATCTGTATGGAATCACAGTAGCTGTGAACATTTTTGCAGTTGAAGAAATAAAGGATTCTTGTTTCGTTCCTGTACGTATTTTGCAGAATTTACTAAGTTGATCCTTCTATTCCTACAGGTCTTGTGAGCCCTGGTGGTATAGTGGTTAAGCACTTGGATGCTCATTGAAAGATCAACAGCTTGAACCCACTAGTCGCACCACAGGTGAAAAATATGGGAGTCTGCTTCTATAAAGATATATGGAATTATTTTTTAAGGCAGTTATCAGCACAAAGACTAGGGAATAAAATAAGGTAAGACAGGGTCTAAATTTAAGGTTGGACAAAAAGTGAGGAGAGTCTTGTGTTGTAGTAACAGAAAACCCAAAACAATAACAACAAAATACCAAAACCTTAACTGTCCAGAAGTCATTCCAAGACTGTAAATCTTTAGAGAAGGAGCATGCTGCATCTTTTCTCTTGTGGGACTACTGATGAGTTTCACTTAGCCACCCAGGACTCTTTCCCAAGTAACAGAACCAATATAGCAAATGGGGATGCAGAGAGTTTATATTAAACAAGCATATTATGACCTGATTATAGGAAATGGCTATAAGCTTGCAGGGAGGCTCAGCTGGCAGGGGATTTGAATCCACACACTCCAGGACAAGAAGTAGTTGCAAATATGTCTGCCTACACAAAGAAACTATGAATAGAAACAAACACTGGAAGAGGTAGGAACAAGCTCATAAATCCACAGTCTGATCAAATTAGAAAGTAAAAGAAACAAAAGAAAAATATAATGATGTTTATTTTTACACACAATGAAACCATTAATTGCAAATCTCCTTGTATTTTTTTTTTTTTTTTTTTACATTATTGGTATATTTTGAAAAAATGCCTAGTTCTCTCCTTAACAGCACAATCATAGTTTTTACTCTTTTCCAAATAAAATTTTATTGGGTCTATAATAATAATTATTAAAGTTGAAAGATATTTAAGTACTTTAATAGAAAGTCATTTATTCACCCAAAGGTCAAGTGCAACACTGGCAGGCAGAAGAATATTTGATTCCCCTCCCAGCCCTACAAATGTATTCTGCTTCATAATAGCACAGATGAAGCAATGTATCTTGCAGCAAAAAGTGATTCCGTTTCCACGGTAACGTAACTCTGGGCTGCGTTTCTTTAGTGGTGAAGGACAACTGCTCTGTCTAATGTCTGTGGGTTTGAAGGGATGATGAGGAGTGGAGAAGGGACTGAGACAAGGCCAGTGAAAGTAATTTCACTTCTGGCTGCCTGCCACAAAGGCACTAGAATGCTATAAAATAAATATAACTATCATGTGCTTCTTTTTACAAATTTTACAATCCAAGAATTTCTGCATTGACTTCCAAAGGGGGTGGGGAGGTGGACGGTGATTTACCATGAAAAGAAAGAAGTAACACACACTTTTAATTTCCTTAGTTTTCCACTTCAAAAACAGCTCATATGGCAAAAATATTAAACATATTTTTTGTCCTGATATCATTTGTTTTTAGTTCTATGATACAAAGTGTTCCATTCACTAAAATTGTTCCTTTAACTAATGTAAATATATTTAAATTCTTCTTATTGACCACTTATTCATTACTTCTGGTCCTAACTATTCATCCCTAAGATTGGTCATACTAATAGATGCAGCCTCTGTTTTATTCTGACTTGGAATCAAGATGAATTTTCCTTCCAGATAAGTAAACCAGGGTGAAACTAATGACATACAAAGGATGACCTTGTCCCAGGCCTTGGAAAATAACTTAAAAGGAAGCAAAGTAGTTGTAATCTTTCCTTCATCCTTATTTGGTATCTAGTTATTGAGTAATTATTATTACCAAGCAGTTTGATAGAATCAACACCTCCCTCAAGGAACTTATAGGCCAACAAAGGAAGGAGAAGAAGAAACTTCTGTACTCTATACTATAAAACTACAATAATAAAACTATAAAGCACAGAGGGGCATCTATTCTGTCCTTGGGGACCTTTGAGTTATTCCCATAACAGCCTGTTCTTGAAATAGAAGCTATGAACAAACACAAAAGCAAAGAGATAAGAGGGATTAAGAATGGTTCCTAAACTGCAAGAGAGTTTAATATGGTGGTTTAATATGGTGGTACAGTATCTCTGAGGTTTCAATAAGAACTATAGAATTAGGCAGGGGTCAGATCATAAAGGATCTTGATTATCATTAAGTAATTTGAACATTATCTTGAGAGTGATGAAAAAGTGTCGATGAATTTTGTCAGTGGACTAACATGTTTAGATTGTATTTTAGAAAGTTTAGAGAAATTCAAATGACAGTCATATTAAAGTTGGTATTTGGGTAGAGAAGTTGGTGAGACTGAAAGAGAAATCAATTAAATGACTTCTACAAGAAATAGGAGCTCTGGTAGTGTAGTAGTTATGAGTCAGGCTGCCAACCTCATGGTTAGCAGTTCAAATCTACCAGCGGTTCCATGGGAGAAAGATGAAGCATTCTGCTCCCGTAAAGATTCCACGGTACTTATCAACAACAACAACATACAAGAAATGGAATCTTGGCATGGTGCTGTAGGATAAGTACAGGACCACAAGATTGGGTGTTTGAACAACAAAGTCAGTGGTTCAGACTTACCAGTCATGCCTTAGAAACTCTAAACGGAATTGCTGTGAGTCAGAACGGACTAGATGGAACTTAACAACATACAAGAATTGGAGTCCTGGTATGGTGTTGTAGGATACGCACTGGACTGCTAAGCACAAAGGTGGCAGTTCAAACTCACCAGCCACTCCTTGAAAATCCTATACAGGGTCATTATGGGTCAGAACTGACTTGACAGCACTTAACAACAGCAGTACAAGACATAATGAAGGTTGTCTGGGAGTCATAAAGGCACACAATCAAGCCCTTTCAGGGTAAAACTGTTTCCAAGACTGAATCTCAAAGGGAACACACGAGCAGGCATATAAGCCTGCTGGTGACACTTTGGTCTACCTGTGAGTGAAAGCAGGGGAAAGACAGTAATGAAAACATGAGCTGAGATCGACCATATTCCATAGACTCCTGTAGACCTTGAGATGAGAGCGAGAAGAGGAAGAGCACTTTCTACACTGTCTAGCTGCTCCTCCCACTAATGCGCCACAGTTTTTTCTTGCTCAGCTGCCAGGCTTCCTTCCACTGCCAGATGTGCTGGGTGGATGCTGCCTCAGTTGCAGAATGGCCCTCAACTTTCAAAGACTCCACAGCAAAATCTGAGAAAGAGCTCTGGTTTGTAGTTGAAAGAGCCAAGGTCCATTCTTGACACTTTTCAGAGTTAGTAATATACTTATGGGCAAATCTACTCCACCTTTTTTGTTTAAACAAACCAGGTAGTTACATCACATGATTTTTAAGTATAAGTCCAGCTGTAATGGTCAAAGAATCCTGGTGTAGTGCTGCAGGATAAGTACTTTACTGCAAGATTGGTTTGAACTGCAAGGTTGGAGGTTCAAACTCACTAGCCACTCCTTGGAAACCCTATACAGAGTTGATATGGGTTGGAACTGACTCAATGGCACTTATAACAACAAATATTTACAGTTATAGCTGTTTATTTTGATGATTCACCACCCATCTGTCAGTTTGTTGTACTGATGCTTTGTGGTTGCTACGATGCTGAAAGCTATGCCACCAGTATCTTAAATACCAGCAGGGTCACCCCTGGTAGACAGATTTCTGAAAAGCTTCCAAACTAAGACTAGGGAAAAAGGACTGGTGATCAACTCTAGAAAATTAGTCAATGAAAATGTATGAGTCGTAGCTAAACATTGACTAACTTGCTTGCTTTGGAGATATCATCAGAAGGGATCAGTCACTGGGGGAGAATAATATCAAGTTTGTTAAAGTAGGGAGCCCAGATGGGCTAGGGGGGCCTTCGCTGAAACAATGGACTCAAGCATGCAAGTGATAAGGCCGATGATGCAGGACCAGGCGACATTTTGTTCTTTTGTGCACATGGTCACCATGAATGGGCAGCTGTCTATTTATCTACTTGATCTCTTCATAAATCTTTTTGACTACCTGTGCATTTTAACACCAAGTGGGAATTTTTATAACAAGTGGCACATTGAAGAAACATTCTTCAGTTGAAAGTTACAGTTTTCCTCCTGGTTGGATTTATAAAAAAGTACTATATTCCTACTTAAGGCTAATAATACAATGACACCCCTGGTCATTGGTTGGTAGTTGTGTGCCGTGGAGTTGCCTCCAACTTGTCGTGACCCTGGATAGAGTTTCCAAGGCTGTAAATCTTTATGGGAGCAGAAAGCCTCCTCTTTCTCCCATGGAATGGCTGGTATATTCGAACTGCTAACTTTGTGGCAAACAACCCAGGGCTTCTTATCCCTGGTCTTAGATCAATTAATAATTCTGTTTATCCCACCTCAATAAGCACTTCCATTGAGAATGCTTGCCTCTGTTATAGCTTCTAGTTGCTCTATACTATCTAGAAATCTCGGAAAATGACAAAAATCATAAGACAGACTCAGTAATAACAACAATAGCAGTAACATATAAAAGCTATTGTTATAAAAAAACAAAACGAAACAAAGAACTGCCATAAAACAGCAGTGCATCACCAAATACACTTTCAAAGCACAGAAAGCTCTAAATTGTCTTTCTCTACAAGGGTAAACTTACCCTCAGGAGAAAGCATAAGAAAATTACAATTTCTTTATAACAAACTTCTTTCAGTTCTGCTTTTCAGCAGTGTACATGGAGTAAGCAAGTAAAATAAATTCAAATGTATTCCTGACAGGATCTTTTCTTCATACTTTAAAAAATTACAAAATACAAGAAGAAAACACTGCCCAGACCTATACCATCCTGAACAGTTAATGCTATGATTGAGCCCATTGTTCCAGTTACTATGTTAACCTATCTTATTGAGGGACTTCCTCTTTTTCAATGATCCTCTACAGTGGTGGTGGTTATGTGCCGTGGAGTTGGTTCCGACTCATAGTGACCCTGTACAGGGTTTCCAAGGCTATAAATCTTTACGGGAACAGAAAGCTGCCTCTTTCTCCTGTGGATCATCTGGTAGTTTAGAACTGCTGACCTTGCGGTTCACAGCCCGATTTGTGACCGCTACCCTACCAGAGCTCCTTGATCCTTTACATTACCAAGTGTGATGTCCTTTTCCAAGGACTCCTTCCTCCAGATAACATGGCCAAAGTATGTAAGACAAAGTTCTGTCTTCTTAAGAAGCATTCTGGCTGTACTTCTTCCAAGACAGATTTGTTTGCTCTCTGGCAGTCCATAGTACACTGAATATTCTTCATGAACACCACAATTCAAAGGCATCAATTCTTCATTGGTCTTACTTATTCACTGCCCAGCTTTCACATGTATATGAAGGGATTGAAAATACCATGGTTTGGTTCAGGGACACCTTAGTCCTCAAAATCACACTTTTATCCTTTCACACTTGAAAGAGGTCTTTTGCAGCAGATTTATTCAATGCAATATGCCCTCTGATTTCTCCACTACTACTTCCATGAATACTGATTGTGGATCCAAGTAAAATGAAATCCTTGATAACTTCAGTATTTTCTATGTTTATCAACCCATATCAACTCTAGTTGTGAGGATTTTTTTCATTACATTGAGCTGGAATCCATACTAAAAGCTTTATTCTTTCTTTGATCTTCATCAACAAGTGCTTTCAGTCCTCTTCACTTTCAGTAACAAGGTTGTTTCATCTGTATATCCCAGATTATTAATGAGCCTTCCTGCAGTCCTGATACCACAATCTTCACATACTCTAGTTTCTCAGCATATTTGCTCAGCATACAGATTCAATTAGTATTAATGAACGGATACAACTCTGACATACACTTCCCTGATTTTAAACCATGAACACAATTAAGAGTTCTGGAGTTCTAATTTTCTCACAATGTTATCCATAATTTTAATGATCTGTACAGTGTAACATCTCTGCATAGTCAAGAAAACATAAGTAAACATCTTTCTGGTAGTTTTTGCAGATATCATCTGACATCAGCAACATCCCTCCTTCCATGTTCTCTTCTGAATCCAACTTGAATTTCTGGCAGCCACTTATTGATGTACCGCTGCAACTATTTTTAAATTATCTTCAGCAAAATTTTACTTGCATGTGATATTAATGATATTATTTGATGATTTCTGCATTCTATTCAGTCACCTTTCTTTGGAATGGGCACACATATGGATCTCTTTCAGTCTATTGGCTAGGTAGCTTCTTCCAAATTACTGGCTATAGAAGAGTGAGCACTTCCAGTGCTGCATCAGTGTGTTGAGAGATTTCAATTTGTGTTTTGTCACTTCCTGGAATCTTGTATTTCACCAATGTCTTCAGTGCAGCTTGGACTTATTTCTTTAGTACTATTTGTATGGAATCATATATTACCTTCTGAAATGGTTGAACATTTGTCAATGCTTTTTGGTACAGTGACTCTGTGTGCTTCTTCCATCTTTTTTTGATGTTTCCTGCATCATTCAATATTTTGCCCATAGAATCCTTCAGTATTGAAAGTTGAGGCTTACATTTTTTCTAAAGTTCTTTTAGTTTAAAAAGTTCCGAGGGTGTTCTTCTCTTTTGGTTTTCTAACTCCAAGTCTTCTGGCATTTCATTATAATATTTTATTTTGTCTTCACTAGATATCCTTTGGTTTTTGTTTTGTTTTTTACTTTTTCATTTCTTCTATATGTTTTAGCTTCTCTGCAAGCTAAAGCTTGCAAGAGCAAGTTTCAGAGTCTCTTCTAACATCCACTTTGGTCTTTTCTTTCTTTCTTGTCTTTTTTGTGACCTTTTGCTTTCTTCACATATGATGCTCTTGATGTCATGCCACAACTTCTCTAGTCTTCCGTTTTTGTGTTAAATCTGTTGAGATGATCGCTAAATTTAGATGGGATATACTCAAGGTTGTATTTTGACTCTTGTGGGATTGTTTTGAAATTTCTTTAGCTTCAGCCTGAATTTTCATCTGAGTATTTAGTAGTCTGTTCCACAGTTGGCCCCTGGCTTTGTTTTCACTGATGATATTGAGTTTCTCCATTGTCTGTTTCCACAGATGTACTTGATTTCATTCTTGTGTGTTCCATCTGGCAAGGTTCAAGTGTAGAGTCACTGTTTATGTTGTTGATAAAAGATATTTGCAATGAAGAAATTGTTGGCCTTGCAAAATTCTATAATGCCTCATTTCTATTCACGATGCAATATTTTCCAACTATTGACCCCTTTATTTACCACTTTTGTATTTCAATCACCAGTAATTATCAATGTATCTTGAATGTATGCTTGATCAATTTCAGACTGAAGAAGTTGGTAAAATTCTTCTATTTGATCATTGCTGGTTTAAGTGCTTGGTACAAAATTTGAATAATAGTTGCACTGACTGGTCTTCCTTGTAGGTACATAGACATTATCCTATCACAGACAGCATTGTATTGCAAGATAAATCTTGAAATGTTCTTTTTGATGATGCATGTAACACTATTCATCTTGAATTCTTATCCTGGCATAGTAAACTGTCAAATGGCCAATACTCATCCATTTCAGCTCACTGAGCCCCAGGATATTGACATCTATATGTTTCATTTATGTTTTGATGACTTCCATGCTTATGTTTCAGGGCCACACCAGGACTCCAACACTTACTACATTGTTGTTGTGAAGTACTGTCAAGTCGGTTCCAACACATAGCGACCCTGTATAGGGCTTCCTAGGAGCATCTGGTGAGATTGAACCCCCCAACCTTGCAGTTCTAATGGCTTTGCAGTCTGGCTCATTAGCCCACAGTGCCACACCAGGACTCCAAATTTGGTATTTATTTGGTATAAGCACTAGATTATCACCTTTTATATTTTATTTTACTTAATCTTCAAAAAACCCCTATGAGTAGGTATGGTGTGTGTGTGCTAAGTGTCGTCGAGTCGGTTCTAGTTCATAGCAACCCTGTATAGGGTTTCCTAGGAGCACCTGATAGATTTGAACCACTGACCTTGTGGTTAGCAGTCCAGTGTTTATCTTACAGTGCCATACCAGGACCCTGATTTCCAAACAAGAGACAAGTTCAATGAAGTTTTGTAATTTATTTAAAACCACAAATCTATCAAGTTGATATTTCAGGATATAAATCCAAGTCAATTTGATATTGAAATCTATGTGTTCTTAAATTTTACAGTGTCATCTTACTTGTTTTGGCATTCCTCACTACTTTCCTAAATTGTTGCATATGATGATTTAGTTCAACAAAATAATGTTACAATTTAAGTGGAAATAAGAGCCACATATCATATTATATTTCTAAAGATTTAGAACCAATTTTCTATCAATATATCCCATTGCCAGTGAGTTAATCCCAGCTCATATGACAATATTGACAAACTAACTTCCCTAGAATGTTGATCTTTATGAAAGCAGACTGCCATATCATTCTGCCTCTGCCTTTTATTTACAACCAAGTGCTTAACCACTGTACCACTAGTGTTCCTTCTATCTACACAGTCTGTTTAAATCAAGATTCTAAACTCCATTTTCTATATTGGCAGGATTGTTGTTGTTGTTGTAAGGTGCCATCGAGTCGGTATCGACCCATAGCAACATTATGCACAGCAGAACGAAACAACTGTCTGATCTTGGGCCAAGCTCACCACTATTGCCATGCTTGAGTCCACTGATGCTGCTACTTGGCTAATCCATCTCATTGGGGATCTTCCTCTTTTTCTCTGACCCTTCATCTTACCAAACATTATATCCTTCTCCAGCGACTGCTCCCTCCTGACAATATGTCCAAAGTATGAGAGATGAAGTTTGGACATCTTGGCCCAAGGAGCACTCTGGTTACACTGCTTCCAAAATAGATCTATTGGTTCTTTTGGTAGCCCATGGCACTTTCAATATTCTCCTCCAACACCATAACTCAAAAGCATCAATTCTTCCTTATTCACTGTCTAGCTTTTGTATGCATATGAGGTTATTGAAAATACCATGGCTTGGGTCAGGTGTACCTTAGTCCTCAAGTTGACATCTTTGCTCTTCAACACTTTAAAAAGGTTTTATGCAGCAGATTTGCCTAATGCAATATGTTGTCTGATTTCTTGACTGCTGCTTCTGTGAGTGCTGATGGTTGATCCAAGAAGAATGAAGTCCTTGATAACTTCTATCTTTTCTCCGCTGATAAGATTGTTGTTTATTGGTCCAGTGGTGAGGATTTTTGTTTTCTTTACATTAAGATGTAATCCATCCTGAAGGCTGTGCTCTCTGATCTTCATTAGTAAATGTTTTAAGTCCTTTTTACTTTCAGCAAGCAAGGTTGTATCATCTGCATAGCGTAGGTTGTTAAAGAGTCTTCCTCCAATCTTGATGACATGTTTTTCTTCATAGAAGCCAGCTTCTTGGATTATGTGCTCGGCAAACAGGTTGAGTAAGTATGGTGAAAAAATACAACCTGGTGCACACCTTTTTAAATTTTAAATCATTCAGTGTTTGCATGTTCTGTTTGAACAACTGCTTCTTGATCCAGGTACAGATTCTTCATGAGCACAATTAAGTGTTCCGGAATACTCATACTTCACAATGTTGTCCATAGCTTTTGTGATCCACACAATCAAAAGCCTTTGCATAGTCAATAAAGCACAGGTAAACATCTTTCTGATATTCTCTGCTTTTAGCCAAGATCCATCGGACATCAGCAATAATATCCCTCGTTCCATGACCTCTTCTGAATCTGGCTTGAACCTCTGGAAGTTCTCTGTCAATGTATGCTCACAGCCATTTCTGTATTACCTTTAGTAAAACATTATTCACATGGGATATCAAAGAATTGTCCGATGATTTCCACATTCCATTGGAATGGGCACAAATATGGATCTCTTCCAATCAGCTGGCCAGATAGTTACCTTCCAAATTTTTTGGCAGAGATGAACAAGTGCCTCCTGTGCTGCCTTACTTTCTTGAAAGATTTCAATTTGTATTCCATCAATTCTGGGTGCCTTGTTCTTTGCCAATTCCTTCAATGCACCTTGGACTTCCTCCTTCAGTATTATTGGCTCTTGATCATATGCTACGTCTTGAAATGGTTGAACACTAACCATTTCCTTTTAGTATAGTGACTCTGTGTATTCCTTCCATCTTCTCTTGATGCTTTCTGCGGGATAGGTCAAACAATTCCCTAGAGCTCTCAGATCTGCAAACATACTCCTCTGTGGTTAACTTGAACCTCACCCAAACCTTAATGTTATGGAGTAAAATTCTCCTCTTGGTTTATCTAGTTATCAGGGATGTTTCCCTTTGGCACTGGAGCTGTGAATCATAAATTCTCATTTGAACCATCTAAGGACATAGAATTGGGACACTTGTGCTTTTCATTTTGCGGTGACATGGGTTTGGAAACATTTCACTGAAAATCATTTTACCTTCTGAGATGTAAGATTCTTGGTGATGGAGACTGCCAATGAACTCTGTATTTATATTGCTATCATGTATGGATCATTAGGGCTTCCCTGGCTCTGTGAGCTACAGCACATTGCATTGCTATCCTTTACAAGAACTTCCCATACTCTCCTGCCTTTGGGCATTTACCCTTTTTCTCATTTAGAAAGTCTTTTACCCTCCATTGCTACCTTTCAAAATCTTTCAAGTTCAAACTCAAAAAACCACTTTCCAAATATACTTTTCCTTCTGATCTGAATTGAAATTAATTAATCTTTCTTATGTGAATATGAATTAAATATCTATTTTTGCAGGAGTAAATCACCTCAAAACTTAGCATCTTAAAACAACAGCTTCTCACTTGCAATTCTATAAGTTGACAATTTGGACACGGTTCAAACTCAATAGCTTATTTTCATGTGATATTGGCAAATTACACTCAAAAGTTTGTAGTCAGTTTGGTTGGGGACCAGCTGATTCTAAAAGGTCTTGCTTACATGTATAGGGTGTTGACTGTTGACTAGAATGTCTAGTAATTTGGGCCTTTCTCTCCATGAACAGAGTATGGATATTGCAAAGCTATTGTAGAACATAATGTTGCTACATTTTAGTGTTCAGACAGTCACAAAAGAAGCTTAGATATAAAAGGTAGGCAAATGAAAATCAGACTCCATTTCTTTTTCTTTTTTCAATATAGACTTACTGCTTTGCTAGTTTATTTGTTTTTCATAAATTTTCTTTAATTTTCCTCCAAGTTACAATTGATGATTAGTAATCTTGAAACTGCACATTTTTAGCTAAGCTTTGTCTATAAACCATAATATTTTATTAAATTTTATTTTGAACTAATTTTAGACTTACAGGAAAGTTGCAAAAATAGTACAGTTTCCAAATATCCCCCACCCAGCTTCCACAATATTAACACCTTACATAAGCATAGTACAAGTGTCAGGAAAAGGAAATTATGAGCATCCTGACACATTGTAAAAATTGTAACTAATAATAATGAACAATTCGTATAAAAATTCTTAAAGGGGAACCTAAGTTGTTGTGCAAACTTTTACCTAAAAAACAATAAAATGATATTTATAAGAGAAAATTAACTTTGATTGTTTTTGTTATTGTTATGTGTCATGGAGTTGGTTCTGACTTATAGTGACCCTGCACAGGGTTTCCAAGGCTATAAATCTTTATGGGAGCAGAAAACCTCATCTTTCTCCCACAGAACAGCTGGTAGTTTCGAACTGCTGACCTTAAGGTTCGCAGCCCAATTCATAACCAATATACAAGTCTATAATCTAAAACTAAATGCTACATTTGGTTTATTTGAATTTGTACACTAATAATATACATTTGTTGGATCAAGGCCTATTTGAATGTACACACTAATATCATTTTGTTGTTCTAGAATCTATCCAGTTGTTAGTCTTCCTTTATCTCTTGAAGTCTGTCACAGTTTCTCGGTCTTGCATTATCTGTCATGATTATTTGGTTTAGTATACTTCATTTGAATTTGTCTGATGATATCTGATGGTTTCTCATGATTGAACATGATTGCACATTTACTTGACAAAAATATTGCAGATAGAATATATTCTTCCTGGTGGATTGAATCACAGGTTCATGACATGGATATGTGTTCGTTTTTAAATTTTATGCGTTGTTGACCTAGATCATTTGGTTAATGTGGTTGCTGCCAGGTTTCTCAATGTAAAGTTATCATCATTCCCATTGAAGAGAATTACTTGGGGAGATACTTCAGACTAGGTAACATCTGTTTCTCACTAAACTTTTACTTATTAATATTAACATTCATCAGTGGATCTTATCTGTAATAATTATGACTATGGGTTTGTCGTAATGGTGATTGATGTTCTATTTTCCTCTTTTCTTCTACATTCATTACTTGCAGTCTACTACTCTGATAGTTAAAGGTTATGTGTCAGTTTGACTTGGCCAGGATTCTCAGTGGTTTAGCAGTTAGGATGTAGTTATCATCTTCATGATGAGATCCAATTTGATGCAATCCCCCTATGATGTGATCTGATGTGATCAGCGCCGATCTGATATAATTATCCTATGCATTGTAACTCCTCACTTCTATGATATCAACAACAAAACAACAAAATGATATTAATGAGGCCAGATGCAACCTATAGGAATAGGTTGTATCTTGAGTCAATTTCTGTTGAGTTATTAAGGAAAGAGAAGTGAGCAGAGTTCAAAGGAACCTACTACCACCAGAAGAGATGAGCCAGGGTGCGTCCTTTGGACCTGAGGTCCCTGTACTATGAAGCTCCTAGATCCAGGGAAAGATTGATGCCAAGACATACGGAGATCTCCAACATATACTGGGTAGGCCTACAGTTGATGAAAGGAGACAAGGACCTTCCCACAGAGCTGACAGAGAGAAAGCCTTTCCCTAGAGCTTGCACTTTGAATTTGGACTCCTAGTTGTTACAGTCATCAACTTGTGGTTTTTCTGTTATATTAGCATTAGATAACTAAGACAAATACTTTAAGGAAAAGCTGCTATTTCTCCCTACTTATTTATATTAATATGTACTCACGGAGGAGTAGTTTGGCACTGTAAGACAAGAACTGGATTGCTAGCTGCAAGGTAAGCAGTTCAAACCTACTAGCCACTCCTTATTATTGTTAAGTGCAGTCAAGTCAACTCTGACCCATAGCCACCCTATGTAGGGTTTCCAAGGAGCAGCTGTTGAGTTTGAACCACCAAACTTACAGTTCAAATGGCTTCGCAGTCTGGTGAATTAACCCACCGCGCCTCACCAGGACTCCAGCCACTCCTTAGAAACCCTATATAGGGTTGCTGTGAGTCAGAATCCACTACTTATGTGTCAATTTGTTGTACTGTGGTGGCTTGCATGTTGCTGTGATTCTGAAAGCTATGCCATTAGTATTTTAAATACCAGCAGTGTCACACATGTTGTGGATAGTTTTCAGATGAGCTTCCAGACTAAGACAGACTAGGAAGAAGAAAAGATGAACCACATCTGAATATTTAGTCACTGAAAACCTTGTGAACAACAATGGAACACTATGAGATTGTGCCAGAATACTAAATATTGAAACATAATGAAGAGCAAAACAATATTGTCAGATAAATTATTTTGTCAGAAAATGAGCCCCTCAGGTTGGAAGGCAATCAAAATACAACTGGGGAAGAGTTCCCTCCTCAAAGTAGAGTTGAGTATGATTATGCAAATGGAGGAAAACTTTCAGGAACTTCATTTACTTATGGGAAACAACTCAAAATGAAGAGGAACAGCTGTAAACATCCTTGATAACTGAAATATGAATATAGAAAAATTGGAAGTAAAAAATGAAATGGAACATATAATCATTGATATCTTAGATATTAGTGAGCTAAAATTGACTGGTATTAGTCATTTTTAATCTGACAACCACATGGTTTACTATGCCAGGAATGACAAACTGAAGAGGAATGGTATTGCTTTCATCATTAGAAATAATATTTCAATATCTGTCATGAGGTACAATGCTGTCTGTGATAGGATAATATCCATATGCCTAAAAGGAAGACCAGTTAATAACACTAGTACTCAAATTTACACACCAACCACTAAAGCCAGTGATGATGAAATTGAAGAATTCTACCAACTTCTTCACGTTAAATAGATTAAACATGCAATCAAGATGTAATGATAATTACTGGTGATTGGAATGCAAAGTATGGAGACAAAGGTGAAGGATCAGTTGTTAGAAAATATGGTCTTGGTTATAGAAAAATTGTTGGAGATTAGATGATAGAATATTACAAGACCAATACGACTTGTTCATTACAAATACCTAATTTAAACAACACAAAACAACATGGACTTCACCAGATTGAATACACAGAAATCAAAATGACTGCATTTGTCTAAAAAGATCTTGGAAACATTCCATATCATCAGTCAAAAGAAGGTCAGGGTAGACTGTGGAACAGACCATCAACTGCTCATATGCAAATTCAGACTGAAGCTGAAGAAAATTAAAAGAAGTCCATAAGAGCCACATAGTCTACCTAAATTTATAGATTTTTTCAAGAACAAATTTGATGCATTTGACAGTAAGGACTGAAGACCCAAAGAGTTGTGTAATGACATCAAGAACAAAATACAAGAAGAAAGCAAGAGGTTATGAAGAAGACAAAAAAAGAAGGAAAAGACCTAAATGGATGTCAGAAGAGACTCTGAAACTTGCTCTCCAGCATAGCGATGTTAAAGTAAATAGAAGAAATGAGGAGGTAAAAGAGCTAAATAAAAAATTTCAAAGGGCAACTAGAGAAAACAACATCAAATATTATAATGAAATATGCAAAGATCTGAAGTTAGCACACCAAAAAGGAAGAACACGCTCAGCATTTCTGAAGCTGAGAGAACTGAAGAAAAAATTCAAGCCTCAACTTGAATCGATCCCCATATTCTATTCCCAATTTTTACAACTTAGCTTAGAAACCTGTTACCTACCATATGCTAATATCATGTTGTTACTAAATGCCCATTTGCTGGTCTGGATGCAGTAGTGGATCCTTGGGAGACTAATGTACCTCAAGTACAGCTACCACTTATCTATCAGTGGAGGCTTGCATGTTACTATGTTCAGCAAGTTTCAGTAGATCTTCCAAACTAAGACACACTAGGAAGAAAGGTATGGCAATTAAGTTATGAAAACCAACCAATCAAATCCCTATTGATCACAATGACTCAATCCTTTTGTGCAGGGGCTCACTATGAGTCAGGGACAACACAGCAGCAAACATCATCTTCTGGGTTAGGTTTCAACATCATGTTAAATAGAAAAGAAAAGAAAAAAAAAAAGATGAAAGTTGTCGAAGATTTCAGTTTACATGGATCCACAATCAATGATCATGGAAGCAACAGTCAAGAAATCAAGCAACATATTGCATTGGATAAGTCACAAGACCTTTTTAATGTGTTAAAGAGCAAAGGTATCACTTTGAAGACTGAGGTGCATCTGATCTAAGCCGTGGTATTTTCAGTTGCCCTATATATGCATGTGAAAGGTGGACGATTAATAAGGAGGACCAAAGAAGAATTTTTGCTTTGAATTAGGGTGTTGGCAAAGAACATTGGCTGTAATGTGGACTGAGAAAATATTGAACAAATTTATCTTAGAAGCCAGAGTGGACTTTGGACATATTATCAGGAGGGAGCAGTTCCTGGAAAAGGACATCATTCTTGCTAAAGTAGAAGGTCAGCAAAAAAAGATT
>NW_006408803.1:441866-449717 GCF_000296735.1 Chrysochloris asiatica
CTTGGAGGCCAAGATGGCCAAACTTCATCTCTCATACTTTGGACACATTGTTAGGAGGGACCAGTCACTGGAGAAGGATATCATGTTTGGTAAGGTGAGGGTCAGAGAAAAAGTAGAAGACCCCCAACGAGATGGATTGGCCAAATGGCAGCATCTATGGACTCAAGCGTGACAACAGTAGTGAGGTTGGCCCAGGATGGGGCAGTGTTTCGTTCTGCTGTGATAAGGTCACTATGGGTCGGTACTGACTCCATGGTACCTAACAACAAGAACAACAACAGGAGTCAATTCTGCCTTCTTTTTCTTCATACCTAACACAATTATTTCCTCCAGAAAAAATTTTTCTCATCATATTCTTGCTGAAAAATCTTTTAATGGTGTTTCTTACCTGCAGAGTAAATTCCAAATTTAATTCCAAGCATAATCTGTGCATAATCTGCTTTTCTAGATTCATTTTTCATTCCTTCATTATATAAATCTTTACTCCAACTTAACCTGATCACTCACCACGTCCTAAACATACTAGCAATGAAATTTGCTGTCCTGGGTTGCTATGAGTGATAACCAACTCAACAGTACTAATAACAACATGCTTGTGGATAGAATTCTATTTGGGAATGGGTTGTATTTTCAGTTAATTATCTTGAGATATACATGAGTTTAAATGCAAGCTAAATGTTGCAATGGGAGAAAAGATTCAAGCCACATGAAAATCACCTGAGAGCAGAAGCTCAAACAGCAGACAGAAAAAGGAGCCTTTCCCTAGATCTAGCACCTTGAATGTGGATTTCTGGCTTCCTAAACTGTGAAAAAATAAATTTCAGTTTGTTAAAGCCGTCTGTCTGTGGTATTTCTATCACAGCAGCACTAAGAGATTGGTTTTGCATTTATATATATCTCCTGGGAAACTTGGTGATTCAGGAAGAAACATAAATCCAAAGCAAAGGGAGGTTATTAAAATATTATTTCCTGTTGTATTATGGAACTCAAGAAGAGAATAAACATACCGATTACTTGCATGGCTGGTTCCACGTCTTTTGTGGCCTCTTCCAACAACGACAGCAGCTTGGCTGATATCTGATGCACGGATTCGATGTTGCTAAACAAGCTATCCACATCCAGCCTATCAATCTGAAGAAACACAAACATTGAGCATCAGCTGACAGAGAGGGATTATATTTAGGATGCTTTCTCCTGCAAAGTAGTAAGCATTTTATAAATTTGCCCATGCTGCCTCTAGCAACCATTTCTGTAAATATTCTTATTTGGGATTTCTGGAGTAAATGTGGGACTTCTGGTGTGATGCTGTAGGATCAGCACTGGACTTCAAACCACAAGGTCTGCAGTTCAAATTCACCAGCAGCTCCTCGGAAACCCAATATATTGTCACTGTGAGTTGGAACCGACTTGATGGCACGTCATAACAACAACAGAGTAAATGTGTAGTTTTTCATCCAAGAAATTGGGATGACCCATCTGTTACTTGTCTTTTTCTTAGTTTTGAGTAAGTTTTAATGACTCGAGTATACATCTACACATTCCTACAAGAATCAGATTGGGAAGAAAATTTGGGCATCCTGATAAGTATTTGCTCTCTATGATTGGAGCTCTGTTCAACCCCACCAAATCCACCATCAGCTACACAGGAGAAAGATGAGGATGTCAGCTTCTGTAAACATTTACGGAACTCACCTTTGTGGCCCAATTATCAGCCAAGCAGTAGAGAGGTTTATTGGGGGAAGGGGCAACAGCACTAGTAAGGTATGCTCACCATGGAATGGTCAATCTTTCAAATCAAAAGGGCAACATTTTCCTAAGGACAAAGTTGAGAAAGGATAGGAAGGTGAGTGTAATGCAAACAGGAACCACAGGAAGGAAGTGGGATAACTGCTGCTGCATGGAGGGAACTGTAACCATTGTGATGAAACAAAGTGGATGACTTGTTGAATGAAAAGCTGATGATCTTGTCTGTAAACCTTCACTCAATTCACACAAAAAAAGTGAGCAGCGATCAGAGGGGCCAGCTGAAAGAAGGGCCAGGTGTTGAGTGTATTTTTTAGCCCTGGAGTCCTTATACTGTGTAACTCCTAGATCCAAGGAAAGATGGATGCCAAGACCCATAAAGATCTGCAAGGAAGGCTGGGCCTATAATTATGCTAAAAGGAGACAAGGACCTTTTTCCAGAGTCTGAATTTAGACTCCTGCCCTCCTAAACTGTGAGGAAATAAACTTCTGTCTGTTTAAAAAAAAAAAAAAAATTACAGTTTCAGAACCCTACGTAGAGTCATTATGAGTCAGAATCAACTCAATGGTTATGGGTGGGTGGTAGGTGCCTTCTATCAAGCTATGTGGAAGCTCTGGGTTGCACAGGGAAGTGCACAGCTACTAACTGAAAGCTACCTGAGAAGAAAGGCCTGGTTTTCTGCTTCTGAAAGGTCAGGGTAATGAAAAACCTATGGAGCACGGTTCTGCTTTGCAATATACGTAGTTGCCATGAGCCAGAATCAACAATATAGTAACTGGTTTTATGAAGATGTGTACTAGAGTATATGAATCTAGATTACTCCACGACTTATATAGAAGAACTGAAACCTTAGTCTAAAGCAAGTGTTGATTTTCAAAGCTGTTTTAAGATCACAGATATTCTAAAAGTGATCACAGTAGTTATATTGGATTGCTTCTTGCTTTTTATTTCTTAAAAGATATCCTGAAAGAAACGTGGATGGAAAACTTTCCCAAACATGTTTTACTAATAAAATATTTACCGTATTTTGTAAATGCATGTATACCTACAGAAAGCATTAGAGTCCTGGTATGGCACTGTAGCATAAGCACTAGACCTCAAGCCAGTTTGAACTGCAACGTCAGTGATTCGAACTCATCAGCCACTCCTCAGAAACCCTACACAGGGCCACTATGAGGCGGAACTGACTCGAAGGTAACTTAACAACAACAAACAACAATAGATGATGCTTATAATTATTTATTCACTCATTCAACCCTTTATCAAATATTTCTTGAGCACCTTCTATGTGCCATAATTAACAGGTCACACAAAATTTGCTTGCTATATTTGGTCAAACATTTAACTAACTCACCCCAAATGTGATGGCTAGAATTATAGTTGCCTTGGTAGGCCCCGATCAAATGATTTCATGGACCTTATCTGGTAGCGTAGTGGTTACGAATCGGGCTGCGAACTGCAAGGGCAGCGGTTCGAAACTACCAGCTGATCCGCAGGAGAAAGATGAGGATTTCTGCTCCCGTAAAGATTTACAGCCTCGGAAACCCTATACAGGGTTGCTATGAGTCGGAACCGACTCCACGGCACACAACAACAACAACATGTGGCCTGTGAGCCAGATGTTCCCCATCCCTGTCTTAAAGTTTTTAAGCCAGTGTTTCATAAAATATTCTTTCATTAAGCACTCAATTTAATAGGAGAGGGCACATGTGACTCTTTTGCCTGAAATCAATGGATGGTTCAAAATATCCTATTTCTATACTGGGATATGTATTTAATGTTATATAAAGTATATAAAAGGCATGTAACACCTATATGGCTTGTTTATTATCATTTTAAATATCTCGGAAGTCACATATCTCTGAGTACCACTGCTGAGTATCTCTGATTAAACACATTACTTATCCTAAGGCATAGCTTTATATATTGGGACTTAATTTATAAGGTATAACATTATATAGTACAAAGTTACGTAGGAATAAAACTTTTGTAGACTGGTTTGTATTTTAAATGAATTAGTTGTATAGTTATGAAAATCATTCTTTGAAATGAATCCTTTTAAAATGAGAAATTCCATCCAAAGACAGAAAATCAGATTTAATTCATATTGCTGTTGTTATTATGTGCCATCAAGTCTGTTTTGACTCATAGTGACCCTGTATAGGGCTTCTGAAGCTTTTCAATTTTTTTTGTGGGAGCAGAAAGCCTCATCTTTCTCCCACGGAGTGGTTGGCAGACTTGAACTGAAGACCTTGTGGTTCAGAGTCCAATATTTATCTTCCTTAATTAATGGAGTCCAGGACTGCTAACTGCAAGGTTAGTGGTTCAAACCCAACAACTGTTCCTTGGAAACACTATACAGGTTTGTTATAAGTCAGAACTGACTTGACAGCACTTAACAACATATCACTTTCAGTACTAAGAGGCACCTGACCCAAGCCATGGTATTTTTGATCTATCTATCTATCTATCTATCTATCTATCTATCTAAACATATATATATATATATATGAGAAAAAAGCTGGAAGTAAGACAAAGGAAGAGTTGATGCCTTCAAATTATGGTGTTATTGAAGAATGTGGAATAGAGCATGGACTGTCAGAAGAACAAACAAATATATCTTGGGAGAAGTACAGCCAGAATGCTGCTTAGAAGAAAGGATGTAGAGAGTCAATGAAAAAGAGAAAAATCTGTAATGGCACAGTTTGACGGTGGCTGCAACAATGTGCTAAAACAGCAAAGATTGTGACAATGGCGTAGGACCAAGCAATGTTTGGTTCTATTGTCCATGGAGAGGGTCACTATGAGTTGAAACCAACTGGATGGCACCTCACAACAACAACAGTTCTATTAATATTTCATTTTATTGTACATAGCTTATACTGAGGAAAATATAATATTTTACTTATTATTTCATATATCATTTTAACTTCTCTGTAAAATATGAATTTTTCCCTATAAAAATTAAAGATGGGAAAGCTAATGCAAAGTGTAAAGAGTGTCATACTTAAAATTATGCAAAGAGCTAAGTAAAGAATGTTGTTGCTGTTAAGTGCCATCAAGTCAGTTCCGATTCATAGCAACCCTATCTAGGGTTTCCAAGGCTGTAAATCTTTTCAGGAGCAGATAGCCTCATCTTTCTCCCACAGAACAGTTGGTGGGCAAAAACCCCACTGCAGCTGAATCAATACAGAATCAAATTAAAACTACGCTGTAAGGTTTCTGAGGTTGTAAATGTTTACAGACACAGACTACCTCATTTTTCTACCATGGAGTGACTGGTGGGTTCAAATGGCAGCTCAACACTTAACCCATTGCCCCATTATGGCTCCTTGCTAATTAGTACTAATAATAGAGTACTTTGTTGTCTTTGTTTATTTGTTTGCTCCTGACTTCTCCACTAAATTGTCACTTCACTTCTACAATCCATTCTCCAAGGTCAGTCATCCTGTATGTCTGTCTTGTTTAGATTATAAATTCATTTAGTAAAAACCTAATTCTGCATTCTATCTAGAATCTTAGCTCAATGTAACACATATTAAATAACAAAACATAGGTTTTAATTACATTTCTTCCTGAAGGACAATAAGGATTAAAACATCAATTGGACTGGTTTCAATTGCTCGTATCACCATAGGCCCATGGGGATTATGTGAATCATAAAATGAATTCATGTCCACTTACTGCTATGCCAAGGAACAAACAAATGTCTGAACCAAATAGGCTTTTAAAACTGGTGGATGATTTTATGATTACTGATAAAAATTCAAGGAAGCATCTATACATTTATTAATCATTTGCTCAAATCTGGTAGTGCTTAAAGAGCTTAGTTGAATTGTGTTTTGAATGGATTAAAAATTCATTAAAAAACACATTTCACCTAATATACATTATTCTAAAGAAAGTTGATATATAACAATTCAAACTTAAAACTCAGAAAAATGAAAAATAAATGTTTCCTTTGACATTTTAACTTCTTGCTTTACAAAAATACTCCTAGGCTATCATTCAAACAGCAAGTTTCCATTACATTGAAACAATTAAGAACCTGTGATTACATCTATGCTGAATTCCTCTAAGTAAAAGGAAACATGCCTATACAATTACATTAATTCAGAGGCCATAATCAGTGTTACTTTTTTCCTCCACAAGCACTTTCCACTTACTGTTTCTAAAGTATGCAATGCGTTTTCCTGCTTTCAAACCTTAGTCTAAGCATTTCACTTTGCTGAAAAATGTTTTATCCTCCTATTAACCTTCAACATTCTACCTATTCACAATGGAATATGATAGTGTTTATCTAGTAGTAGTTTTGTCTATATTTTTGCTTCGACCCACCTTTTTTTGGTGGGGTGGGGGAGTCACAGCTTCTCAATTTTATCTGGTCCTTGTGAAATTGTCAGTTATGCTGTCTGTCCCCTTCCCTGCCACCTACAGCACTAGATTAGCATCAGAGACTAGACAATCAGTATATTCCATGATTCAAGTCAAGTATCCCTAGTTCGGTATCCCTAAGAGAACCCATAAGAAATATTGCTGATTTTTAACAAATGTTGGTAGAGGACCTGGATTGAAGGTCTTTGTATGTAATTTTCTGTCTTCAATAGTCATCTTTGTGAATAAAGTCAACACAGAAAAGCCAAGCCTGACAACATCATGTTAATCCCTGAATCTATCCTTGATTAAAGGAAGGTATCCCTATTACATAAGTAAATTGCCTATTAAAGCTATTTGACTTTAATTTCTATTATCTATAATCATGACAAGACTAATACACTTTTCTTTATTTCTACCTAAAATTTCACTTCCTACAAGAAATTTTTCCTGTTCTCTTTGCCAAAAATAATTCCTTCTTCTGCACCCGCATAACTCTTCCTTTATATATGTCCAGAATCTTAATAAATTTAGTTGCCTCTTTGTCAAAATTAGAATGCTCCTTGAAGTGAGGATGGCAAGATTTTGGTTCCATTTCTTCAGACACATTGCCAGGAAAGAACAATTGCTAGAAATGAACATCATGTTTGGTACAGTAGAGTCATCAAACAAGAGGAAAACCCTCAATGAACTGGGTTAACAAAATAGTCACAACAATTGACTTAAATGAAGATGGCACAGGACTAGGCCACATTTCATTCTGCTATACAAAAAGTCTCCATGAATTGGAGCCCTTTGGATAAGAACAACAACCAAAGTACTTATTTACGACATTCATCTTTGTGTGGGTTATTTGACTACTCATGTAGTCCTGGGCTGCTGGGCTCATACCAATACAAAGCTACTCAATAGAAACTTAACAGGTTGAATACAGTTGAATTTCTACACTTTAAATGCGCTGGGACTTTGAATAACAAGTATTTGTAAATGAAAAGTGATTTAAAGAAAGATAAAATTATCAAATTTGGTTATTCAAGGTATTATACAAAGTGGATGTTTTATCATCTTGTACCTAAAAATTTTTAAACTTATTTTTGTGAATTGAGTGAGAATTTATAGAGCAGATCATCAGTTTTACATTCAGCAAATCATATACTTGGCTTCAGTACAATGATTGCAATCCCCTCCCTGTGTCTCCCACTACCTTCATCTTTCCTCTATAAATCTCCCTCTTGTTGTAAATATTGCCTGCCTGTCACCCATGTTAACATGTGTCTACCCTGTAGACCTTGAATAATGTTCTCTTCCTCTTGTCCCTTTCACCATCATTGATGGTTTCTTTTATTAAGCAAACCTTTTCTTAACTTTTTACAGCATTGATCCTATACAATATTTGTCCTTTGGTGACTGACCAATTTCACCCAGCAAAATGCTCTCCAGGTTCATCCATTTTGCAAGGTGCTTCACAGATTTATTTTTATTCTTCAATGTTGCATATTGTTCTATTGTGTATAGGTACCAAAGTTTGTTCACCTTTCTTCTGTTGGTGGGCATTGAAGCTGTCTCTGTCTTTTTGATGTGTCTCTTGTAAAAAGCGTATTGAGAATCCAATGTCCAAGTTACCCATCTCCGTCCACTCTGTATGTGGAGGGGGTGGGACTGATTCTTGCTGTAGGGATTTGTTCCTTCTTTTGAGTTGCTGCTCCATAGGTATAGGTCAAGTTCATCAGATT
>NW_006408803.1:450397-453991 GCF_000296735.1 Chrysochloris asiatica
TTGAAGGATCCTATTTTGTTATCCATTCTGCTCTCTCTGTCTCTTGATTGGTGGATCTAATCTATTTATATACAGTGTAATTATCAATAGCTATGAATTGATTGCTGTTATTTTGCTGTGTGTTTTTTGTGGTTCTGCAGGTTTCTTTGTTCCACATGATTTTCTGTGCTGAGTTTATTTTGTTTATGGTTTTTCTTTTCATTTTTATTTTTGGTTTGCTAACTCCAGGTCTTTGCACATTGCCTTCTAATACACATTTTTTGCTGTGTTAATGTGTGGCACTGTGGAATAATTCACTGGACTGCAAGGTTGGTGGTTCAAACTCACTAGTCACTCCTTGGGAACCCTACATAGGGTTGCTATGAGTCGGAACCAACTTGACAGCACTTAACAATAACAACAACAACGATGTTTACTAAATCATTCTGGTATTAGAAGAGACTATGAAACTTGCTCTCCAGTGTACAGATGTTCCATGGAAGAAATGAAGAAGTAAAAGAGCTGAATAAAAAATTTCAAAGGGAAGCTGGAGAAGACAAAGTCAAGTATTTTAAGGCAATGTGCAAAGACCTGGAGTTAGCAAACCAAAAGGGAAGATCAAGCCAGCATATTTCAAGCTGAAAGAACTAAAGAAAAAATTCAAACTGCGATTTGCAAATAGTTAAAGAATTCAATTGGCAAAATATTGAATGATGCAGCAAGCATCAAAAGAAGATGGAAGGAATACATAGAGCCACAGTACCAAAAAAAGATAGTGATGTTCAACCATTTCAAGAGGTAGCATATGATCAAGAGCCAATGATACTAAAGGAAGAAGTCCAAGGTGCACTGAAGGAACTGGCAAAGAACAAAGCTCCAGGAATTGATGAAACACAAATAGAAATATTTCAACTGATGCAGCACTGAAGGCACACACTCACCTATGCTGAGAAATTTAGAAGATCGCTGCCTGGTCAACTGATTGGAAGACTTGACCCAATGGAATATGGAAATAATTGGGCAATATCAGTAATATCACATGCAAGTAAAATTTTGTTAAAGATAATTTTTAAATGGCTGCAACCATACATTTTAAATGGTTGCAACCATACATTGACAGGGAACTGCCAGAGGTTCAAGCTGGATTCAAACAAGGATGTTGTTGTTAGACACCATCGAGTCAGTACTGACTTATAGAGACCCTATGCACAACAGAACGAAACACTGCCTGGTCCTGGGCCAACCTCACAATAATTGCCACGATTGAGCCCATTGATGATGCCACTTTGCCAATCCATCTCGCTGGGGGGTGGGGGTGCGGGTCTTCCTCTTTTTCTCTGATGCTCCACCTTACCAAACATGATATCCTTCTCCAGTGACTGGATACAGTTGCTGATGCCAGATGGATTTCTAATAAAAGCAGATAATACTACAAAGATGTTTACCTCTGCCTTATTGACTATGGGAAGTCTTTCGATCATATGGATCCTGACAAGCTATGGACAACATTGCAGAAAATGTGTATTCCTGAACATTTAATTATGCTCACGATGAACATGACCAAAAGGCAGTCATTGGAACAGATCAAGACTACAATGAATTCTTTAAAATCAGGAAATGTGTGTGCCAGGGTTGTATTCTTTCACCATATGTATTCAATCTGTATGTTGAGCAAATAATTCAAGAAGCTGTATTATATGAAGAAGGAAATGACATCAGGATTGGAGGAAGACTTTATTAACAACCTGTGACATGCAGATGATACAACCTTGCTTGCTGAAAGTGAAGAGGACTTTAAATACTTACTAATAAAGATCAAAAACTACAGACTTCAGTATGGGTTCAACCTCAATGTAAAGAAAACAAATCTTTACCACTGGAGCAATACATAACATCATGATAAATGGAGAAAGGTTGAAGTTGTCAAAGATTTCATTTTGCTTGTATCAACCATCAGCACTCATGGAGACAGCAGTCAAGAAATCAAACAACATATTGCATTAGGCAAATCTGCTACACAAAACTTCTTTAAACTATTCAAGTGCAAAGATGTCAGTAGAGGACTAAGGTATACCTGATTCAAACAATGCCTAGTCCATTTTTTCAATATCCTCATATGCATGTGTAAGTTGGACAGTGAACAAGGAAGATCATGGAAGAACTGATGTTTTTGAGTTATGGTATTGAAGAAGAATATTAAAAGTACCATGAACTGCCAAAAGAACAAACAAATCTGGTTTAGAAGAAGTACAGCCAGAATGCTCCTTAGAAACCAAGATGACCAGACTTCATCTCTCATACTGTAGACACAATTATTGGAGGGACCATTCCCAAGAGAAGGACATCATGCTTGGTACAGTGGAGGGAGAGTCAGCAAAAAAGAGGGAGATCCTTAACGAGTTAGATTGGCACAATAGCAATGGCAACAAGTGTAACAGTAATTGTGAGATTGGCGCAGGACCTTAGCAGTGTTTCCTTCTGTTGTGCATTAGGTTTCTACAGGTAGATATCTACACAAAGGAACCTACCAACAAGGAAAACAGTGTACATCTTCTGGATTTCTAATTGCAGGGCTCTATTGTTTCAAATTTTGTATTTATTTAATCTGGTTGTTTTTTTCTTGTAGTGTTTCCCTAAATTCTAAATTTTTTTTCTGTGTTCACTTTCTTTCCCTGTTCTTTTTGTCACTCCTTTAGTACCTAAATATCATTCTTTTGAATTCTTCTTCAGGTGGTTCCATTATCTTTTCTTCCTCGAAAACATTTTCTGGCTTGGTGATTTGTTTGGGCAATTCTCTCTTGTTTCATCTGTGTGCTAAAATTGTCTCTGGGACATTGTTATTTGTATTTAATTGAGAATTGTGTGTTGATATTTGCTTAGACTCTCACCAACTGTATCCTGTGTAGTTAGAGAAGGGAAACATGTACACTGTTGTCATTTGCCATTCATGAACCTCAATTTAGGGTGAGTTTGGATGCTGTTGATTGATCAGGTGTTATAGGAGCTGGTATTAGCACTTCCTCAGTGGGTGGAGCTACATAGGGTATGGTTGTGGCTGGCTGTATGGGCAAGATTTTGTCTCCTGTCAGGTGGTAAAGAGAAAACCCTGTAACCTCACACACATAAGAAAACAAAACAGAAAAAAACAAAGAAGGAACCAACAATCAAAAAAGAAAAAAAATAAATCAAAACAGGTAGCAACCAGAAAATAAATATACAATAACTATGAAGACAAAAGAGGGACCAGTAAATAGAGCTATAGAAGAGAAAATTAAGGAAGAATAAAAGGAAGAAAAAAAAAATACAAAAAGAAAAGAGGAGCAGGAAAATGAAAAGGAGAGGAAATAAAAGGAAGAAATTTAAAAACACGTAGAAAAACCAGGGAGCGGGAAGATGAAAAGAGAAAGAACAGAGAGGAGTAAAGAAATATCGAAAAAGGGAGGGGGAGAAGAGGGGAAATAAACAAAAGCAAAAAAGAAGAAAACAAAAGGAAAGATATAAAGTATAAAATTCAAAGGAATGGAAAGATAAGAAGGAGGATAGAGAATAAACAAGCAAAACCAATAAAACAACAAAAGGAAAAAAATAAATCCCCAAACAAAAACAAATAAACCA
>NW_006408803.1:454116-463342 GCF_000296735.1 Chrysochloris asiatica
TTCCCATTGTTGTTGTTATGTGCCGTGGAGTCGGTTCCGACTCATAGTGATCCTGTACAGGGTTTCCCAGGCGGTAAATCTTTACGGGAGCAGAAAACTTCATCTTTCTCCCATGGAACAACTGGTAGTTTCGAACTGCTGACCCTGAGGTTCGCAGCCACTACACTACCAGAGCTCCTTGGCGTTCCTATTAGCTTTGGTGTTATCTATGTTCAGGGCACTCCATCTAAAAATAGTTTGTGGATGTCCTTGAAGCAGGTGTTTTAGTATCTGTTAGGACCTCAGTGCAGTTGGGGGCAGGGTGATTGGGTAAGTGCTGGTCTGGTGACTGTGTGTTCTGTAAGTCTAGAGACAATCCCACCTGAATCTAGGCACCAAAGGGTGCAGCCAGTTCCTACCTCCCTCGCAATGGCATGGCTACCAACTACGAGGCTCTGAACTCCCAGAGAACAGGGTCTACACCGAGAGTGCATAAGGGTGGGAGCTGGCCACACTTCTAGTCACCAGGGCAGCATGGGGAAAAAAAAAAAAAAGGAATCAAACCTTTCCCATATCTTGTGTGAATCTGCTCTGCCAGACCTCCTTCTTTTGACAAAGGTGCTCACAAGATGGTGACACTGTGTCTGGCCAGCTGTTCACGAGTCATTGTCCCTCTCTTACCGTCCCTGCTTAGCTTCTCCAGTAAGCATTGAGTCCACTTCTCTAATCTTTTTTCTGAAGCTCAGGGTTCCAGAATTTTCATCTGTGTCTGTCTGTTTCATTTGGTATTTCTTATCTTTGTTGGGTGTCTGCCTCATCTGTCATTTTGCCAGAAGTTCCCTGTCTACTTAATATTATCTACAAAGACAAATTGTTATGCTCAATTTGGCTATTAATATAGTTGTTGTTGTTAAATCCTGACCCATAATGACCCTGTGTAGGGTTTACAAAGAGTGGCTGGTGAGTTTGAACCGCTGAACTTGCAGTTCAGACTGGCTATGTAGTTCAGTGCATCAACCACAGCACCATACCAGGACCCCATGTAATAATAATAATAATAATGACAATAATAATATACATAGGAAATTTGCTGACACATGCTAAACCTCTCCCTTAGTTTACACTATGTGAAACACCTGTTTATTTATTTATTTTTTTCTTTAATGAGCCCTGGGCAGGTGGTGGTGGTGGTTGTGTGCTGCTGAGTCTGTTCTGACTCACAGTGATCCTGTAAAGGGTTTCCAAAACTTTATGGGAGCCGAAAGCCTCATCTTTCTCCTGTAAAGTAACTGGTAGATTCAAACTGTTGACCTTGCAGTTAGCTGTCCTGCTTGTAATTCACTGTTACTAGGGCTCCTTGAACCCTGGGCTATCAGCCTAAATCCAGTTGCTGGAGGACAAATATTCTTATGTGCCACACACTTAATCTGCAACCATTAACACCTTTCAGAGAGAACCCTATAATAAAGTCAAGGAATAAATGTTTCTTTTTCAATAAATTGAACTATTATCATAAAAGTAGTTTATGTTCATTGCAGAAAATTAAGGATGAGTAGATAAGTAAAAGAAAGAAAATATTATCACCCATAATCTTGCCACATATGATAACCACTGATGATATTTGTGAGGTATGAGGTATGAAAATTTATTCTCTCAATGTGTGTATATGTATGTACATCTATACAAAACAAATACTTGAAATGATGTTTTAAAATTTGTTGTGTTTTTTTTTTAACTTAACAATATAGCAAGAACATTTTCATTTTGCTAATTTTCCTCAAGTAAGCCATTTTTAATGTCAGCATTGTGTAGAAATACTATAATTTACTTAGCCAATCACTAAGAATCTAGATAGAGCACTCTTTTCACTATTATAAACAACTCTTCCAGCTAAAACCTTCTGCACATCCATGACTATTTCTTTGTGATGAACTTTATAAGTGTAATTACTTAGTTAAAGCTATTAATTTTTAAGGTTTTTAATTAGTGTTGGCAAATTACAGCAGTAATTACATATATTGTTGCTGCTGTTTCTTTAACAACCAATGGATAAAACCTTCAGCTGGATATTACTGCCTTGACTTCAATTTGGAAATGTATTTTTAGGCTCCTAATTGAATGACCAAAATCACACAACTAAAAAGTTCCAGATAAATGCACATGACATATATACAATAATTCCAGAAGAAGGAAGAGAATTAATAACCCTATTTTTGAGGGCTGTGGCAATTACCATCTACCAAGTATTTCTCTAGACATTCTTTCTAGAAAAGGCTTACATAAATTGATGTTTCCTTTGACACTTTAATTCCTTGTTTTATAAAAGTAGTCATCACCGGATATATTTCAAATAGCTAATTAATGTCTGCCAAGTTAAGATTTTAAATTCATTTATTGTGTATTTTGTGTTTTTTGGCAAGCAATCCAGGTTCAATATAGGGTCAATCCTGGTCCCCAGCAGCTGCCTTAGTCATTAATTTTAGAATTAGAATTAATATAGGGCAAATCTACCTGTATATCATTGATTGGTCTAACATGACTTTGATCTCATCTACCTCATCTATAATGCATTGCATTAGGTGAGGTCTGGGTATATTCCCTATAATTAAACTATCCTAGTATTAATTTTTAAGTGGTCCACGCAATGATATTGGAACTAAAACAACTAAGGTGGGAGTGGAAAAAAGCCATATTAGTGCTGCGGATGTATACAAAAAACTTAAGAAGTGAAGTCCCAGTGGAGACATTCTGAAAGGGAAGAACCAGGTCTCGTTTTATTTTTTAGTAGAATGCTTGTGAGACAAATTGTAGCAACTAGAAAACAGAATGTTGGCAGAAGGCCCTGACTATCACTGCAGGAGGGTTACTATTCAATTACCATGGCAGTTACTCAGACTGTTGGCCAGAGTGATGGTCAGTGTGGGCGAACTTGAGAGTCTCTGAAAAAGGAAGAAGAAAATGAAGTCTAGCCCAAGCTTTGTTTTGATTCTTTTTAAGTGCCACTGAGTCTATTCTGACTTGGAGCATCCCTATATAGGGTTTTTGAATTTGTAAATCTTTGTGGGAGCAGAAAAACTCATCTTTCTCCTGAAGAGTGGCTGGTGAGCTCCAACTGCTGACCTTGTGATTTGCAATCTAGTGTTTATCATCTAGAGTCACTGCACTCTATTGTTTTGACTTAAAACAGAAAAATAGAGTCTGTAGATTGATATCTTCAGATGAAAGATGGGTAGTTGACCAAGGACATCTGCCTTGTTTCTCTGATCTCCCTAGATACAGGGACAAGCATGAAAGAATCAACTTGGTAGATATTGAGGACTATCTTCAGGTTTGCCATCCTTTCCTACTGAGAATTTTATATGAAATACTCAGAGGATAAACAGTGCAAATAAAAACAGGCCTTCTGAGATGAAGGACCTGCAAATTTTGTGCTATGTTTAGAAGTTTTAAAAGTATAAAATAAGCACATGAGTTATATTCTTGCAAAAACCATGTGGGAGCTATTTCTGATTTCCTCTTGCTTCACAAGAGGGAAGGAGAATCAAACTCAAAATCAGCCCCAGACCGATTCCTATGAAGTGGAGGTCAGACATGCCTCTACCTTACAGTCTTCTTTATCCAATTCTGACACCAACCATCCTTCCCACAGCACTCTCTGCAGCATATCTGGGTTCAATAAGCCATTGCAATGACTACACAGAATTTATAGCAATACTCACGATTGTGGGCTTTATTAGGGAAGTGAACAGGGTACAATTCAGGATCAAAACCAACTTAGGATGCAGCAGTTCTTCAGTCAGGAATGTCTCTTGTCTGCCATACTGCAGGCATGCCTCATGTTTGTCTTCTGCCTCTCAGCCATGTGACCCCTTGGGCTCTGCCTCAGTCCATGGGCCGAGAGCTCACAGTTGCTCTCTCTCCGTGCCACCACCTCTTCCTCTGTACCATTGCTATGGTTGTAGGTAGGGATCTTACATTCCACTCATGCTCTTCCTTCTTGATGGTCCTGGGACCTTTCTTTCCTGTTCTGAGATGGCTTCTTCAAGTTCAGCCTTAGGGATCTGGGTACCACAATTATTAAAACTCAGGAGAAAGTAACTTGGAAATGTTTTGGACCAGTGAAATTATAAAAATTTCATGTACCCAATTTGGTGAAAAATTAGGAATAATGCCTCTGATTAGACCTGATGGATGAAGTTAACATTGTTGTGTCTTAATCACTTGTAGACTCACATTCTGTTAGCATATGTGCACATATGTGTATATTTGTGTGGGCTTATTCTTTTTTCTTTCTATATGTACACACAAACCAGAACTTATTAGGGTAATAAACAACTAAAAAATGAACAAAACACTTGTGGCACTGTAGAATAAGCACTGGACTGTGAACCACAAACTTAGCAGTTCAAACCCACCAACTGCTCCTTAGAAACCCTATACAGGATCACCATGTGTCTGAATTGACTTGATGGCACATAAAAGCAAAAAACTATCTCTCGATAGAAGGCCCATATCTTTCATGTTTAATCTCTGAAAGAAATTAGTGATATTTACAATGATTCTGAGCAAGAGTTTTAGCTTTTTATTTGGCGTTTACTAACACAATTGCAACGTTCTAATTATTACTAGAGGAGCCATGGGCATATACTTATGAGGTCTATCTGTGTCGTAAATTCTGGAGTTTTCCAGGCTTATTCATCCAGTCACTGCCTTAGCTATGTAGTGTTGCCATAACAGAAATACCACCAGTGGATGGCTAACAAACAGAAATTTAGTCTCTGTTTGTTGATGTTGTTAAGTGCCATTGAATCAGTTCTGACTCATTGCAACCCTGTACAGGATTGAGGAGCAGCTGTGATCTTGAATTGCTGACCTTGCAGTCCAGCACATTAATCCACAGCACCACACCAGGACTCCGCTTGTTGTTGTTGTCAAGGGCCGTCTTGTCGATTCCGACCCATAGCAACCCTGTATAGGGTTTCCAAGGAGCAGCTGGTGAACTTGAACCACCAACCTTGCAGTTCAAATGACTTTGCAGTCTGACACATCAGCCCACAATGCCACACAAGGATTCCAGGACTCTAATTAGGGGCCTAGAAATTCATTCAGGGTGCCAGCTCAAAGGGAAGGTTTTCTCTCTTTGTCAGCTGGAAGAGAAAGTCCTGGTATCCTTTCAACATCTGTGGGCCCAGCATCCCTTGAAGATGTGCATGTGTCTTGTTATCAGTCTTCTCCTGGGTCTAAGAGGTTCGCAGTACATGGACCTCAGGTCCAAAGAACACACTGCTCTGGGATCTTCTTTCTTGGTGGTAGTCAGGACCCTCATCTCTGCTCACTTGTTTCATCTCTTTTATATCTCAAAATGAATAAGTGAATAAGGAAGACCATAGAAGAATTGATGCTTTTGAGTTATGGTGTTAGAGGAGAATGTTGAAAGTACCATGGGCTGCCAAAAGAACTAACAGATCTGGGTTGGAAGAAGTGCAGGATGGTCAAACTTTGTCTCTCATACTTCAGATATATTGTCAGGAGGGACCAGTCGCTGGAGAAAGATATCATGTTTGGTAGAGTGGAGGGTCAGAGAAAAAGAGGAAGACCCCAATGAGATGGATTGGCCAAATGGCAGCATCAATGGGCTCAAGCATGGCAACAATTGTGAGGTTGACTGAGGATCAGGCAGTGTTTCGTTCTGTTGTGCATAGGGTCGCTATGAGTCAGTACTGACTCAATGGTACCTAACAACAATATCTCAAAGTAAAATGGCTCAAGATACAACCTAATCCTGTAGATTTTATCTTCCCTCATTAGCATAACTTCCACTAATCCTGCCTTATTAATATCATGGTGGTTGGTGGTTTTATGCTGTCCATAGTGGTTGGTGGTTTTATGGTTGTATGTGACACTGTATAGGGTTTCTGAGGCTGTAAATCTTCTCTATCCCATGAAGCAACTGGTAGATTCGAACTACTGATCTTGCAGTTAGCAGCCCTGCTTGTAATCCACTATGCTACCAGGGCTCCTTCATTAGCAAAATAAAGGTTAAGATTTTCATTATGGAATAATATCAGATCAAAAAAATAAAGAATAATTATATAATATGGGGAGTATAGTGCTGTGGGTTAATGCACTGGACTGCAAGTTTGGTTTGAACTGCGAGGTCACTGGTTCAAGCTTACCAGCCACTTCTTGGAAACCCTATATAGGGTCACTATGAGTCAGAACCAACTTGATGGCACTTAACAACAACAGCGTAATCTGGAGAAATCATGGCCTGGCCAAGTTGACACATACTTTTGGGAGACACAATTCAATCCATGTTGTTGTTAAGTGCCATCGAGTCAGTTCTGACTTACAATGACCCTGTACAGGGTTTCCAGGGAGCAGCTGGTGTGTTTGAACCACTGACCTTGTGATTCAAACCAACCTTGAGGTCCAGTGCTTTACCCCATAGTGCCACACCAGGACTCCATAACAGCCACTGAATTCCTACATTTTCTCCTTGGGAGACTGCACTTTAGAGCTCTGACTACCATATCAAAATTAATCATGTCTCTGCTCAAAAGTTTTCCATGATTTTCATCCCTAGCCACATAAGGTCAAAGCTTTAGGCATAGCTTTTCCTCTGCATCCTATCATGAGATGGTTAGTCATATGCAGAACTTACAAAGAAAATTTCAATGAACTATTTCTAAATCACCTATATTGACCGCATTCCTGAGGAACCTAAAGGAGGCTGTTGCAGTGAGAAAGTGATGATTCAAATGTTTAAACCTGGACTCCTATAGGTTGTTAGGCAAGAGGTGACCTTTGATTTTATGTAGACCCTTGGAGAAGAAACAGTGTGGTCCATCTCTAAGTCTGCCTAGGAGTGAGGGACAGAGAATGGAAGCTGTGGGGCAAAGGAAAGAGTTGCAATTCTCCAACCAGAAGAGATGCATTTACTCAGCTAAAGTGACCTTCAGAAGAAACTCCACTTTACCATCACCATGGAACTTTGCCAAAAATCCAGGCAAACACACTCATAATGGAGTCATACAATAACATTTGCTAGGTCCAGAGATGTAAGGAAGTGCAGTAGCTCTATACGACAAGCACTGGATGCGTACAAGGTCCGTAGTTTGAGCCTGCCAGCCGCTCCTCAGGAGAAAGATGAAGCTTTCTATTTCTGTGAAAATGTGCAGCCTCAGAAACCCTGTACAGGGTTCCTATGAGTCAAAACCAACTTGATGACACTTAAAAGTAGCAACAGAGACTAAAAAGTTAGTCTATGATGATACCAGTGCTTCCCCTTTATCACTTCTCCTAACTATAATCCCATGTGATTAGAATTTGGTTGGCAAGCTGGCATGGAGAAGCAGCAGCATGAAGCAACCCATACTCCTGCTGCACAATGCAGGTGTACAATTAGAGCAGGCTTGAGTAGGAGAAAGAGAGACTTGATGCCCAAGTCAGAGTAGAGATTAATATCTGGGACAGACATTTGAATTCCTGCTTTGTGAGATTGTGTTTGTTATTTAATATCAATTACATAAGCAGTAAGGAGCTCTGGTAGTACTTGTTGGCTAGGTGTTGGACTGCTAATTGCAAGGTTGGCTGTTCAAATCTACCAGCCGCTCAACAGGAGAAAGATGAGACTGGCTGCTCCTATAAAGATTTACAGTCTCAGACAACCTAAGAGAGTGAGTCAAAAATTATCTGCACTCCAGCTATATTAAAACACCCATCCACATACAAGATTGATGACAACATTGAGTGTGCATGTGAAATAATTCTTTTGAATAGACAAGTGACAGTGAACTGTGTAACAAATCATTTGCAAATCAGTCATTGCTCTGCCTATGAAATAATCCATGACAGACTTGGGTCTTGAAAAGTTTGTACCACATAGATACTGAAACAACTCATGGAAGAGCATAAACAGAATCGTTTGGATATCTGCCAAAAAAATATTGGAGATATTCAAAGGAAGGTCAAAATTTCTTTTAAAAAATATGTTACTGGTGATGAGACATGCATTCATCACTATGGGCCTGAGATTAAACGACAGAGTATGAATTGGAAACATTCTCAATCACAGCCCAAGAAAAAGTTCAAAAGTCAACCATCAGGTGGAAAATTGATGCTTTTAATTTTCAGGGATTCTCCAAGGCCAGTAGTAGAACACTATCAGGAAAAAGGTTCAAAAGTCAACAGCACTCATTACATTGAGATGCTCACTGAAGGGCTGAAGCCTAAATTTTGGATTAAGTGAAGAGGACTGCTATCTATCCAAAGGCTTTGTGATCTTGTGTGACAATGCATCTCCCCACACCACTGCAAAACTTCCATTTGACACTTTGCAAAAACTTCATTTTGAGGTGTTAAAGCATCCTCCTATAGTTCTGACTTGCTCCTTCCTGTTTGGTGCCCTGAAAGCAGCCCTTCAAGGATGCAGATTCACCTCTGATGCACATGTGAACACACTGGTGCATTCGTGGCTCACAGTTCAGCTTAAAACACTTTTTAAGGGAATACAAAAGCTTGTTCACAGATGGACAAAGTGTATTGAAAAGCAATGAAATTATGTCAAAAAATTATGTATTTGTCTTTTCTAAAAGTTGATTAAAATAAATTCTACAGCCAGAGTGCATATAGTTGTTAACTCACTCTCATACATAGGATCACTATGAGTCAGAATTGTCTTGATGACATTGGGTTTTGGTATCTTTTTTCTTTATATAAGCTTTAAGGAAAAATCATAGCCTGCTAGAGTTTTCATCCAGAGTCAGGGAAGGAGTTTTCTACTCTGTGCATTTTCAAAGATGCCTGGGTTATGCAAGCAGTTTACATTAGGCAGTTAAGCTAAAGTTTGGCAGTGCAAACCCACCTAGCAGTTCCATGGAAGAAAATCCTGATAAACTGCTTTCATAAAGATTACAGCCAAGAAAAACTTTCTGGAGCAATTCTATTTTGTAATAACACATGGGGTCACCATGAGTTTGTTTGTTTATTTTGATACATTTTGAAGTGATAGTAGAAGACACAAAGTTGTGTCTTTATTACACAATGAGTGTTGATATTTATTGTGCCAGAAATTTCTCATGTGCCAGAAATTCTGCTAGATTTTAAACCTATAGTCTAATTCACGTATTCCTTTAAAACACCATCATTTGAAAGATACATAGATCAATGGAACAAAATCAAGAATCCAGAAATTAACCCATCTACATAAAGCCAACTGATTTTTGACAAAACACCTAAATATATC